>NC_090199.1:28247500-28547500 GCF_033026475.1 Channa argus | reverse complement strand
ATCGTAGGTATAGAGAAAACATCTCATAAATAAAAACTGCATTGGCAGCATTTAGTATCACTAGCATGCCTAATTCTAACTTCTCCTTGTGTAATTAAATTTGTCACATCTGTGTTGACTGTGCAACTGGGGCTCTGTTGACTGTGTAGTGAGGTGGAAGGGTAGTGTTGTCATTTCCAGTCACTAAACATAGTGAGCAGAGATGCTTGCTGTCTTTTACAGTGCATTCTGGGAATTTCCTATAGAGCAGATTTTGAAGTGCTGTGAAGTGAGACTGACATTGGGACGCTTCCTAGGGACTAGTTTGGGATGCTTTGTGTTTTTCCCAGTTGCACATGCTGCTTTTATTCTCACTGATCATTTAAAAAATTTAAAAAAATAAACAAATGAAACAAATGGCCTAAATTGTGACCCAAACATTTCCTACTCTGCAGAAAGGAACCTTTTACTATGTACAGTATAAAAACATTCCTTAGTTATGCAAAGTCACCGTCCTTCCTCACCTAAACTAGGCTTAACTCCTCATAATGTTTTTAGATTAAAGGGGATAGCAGTCATTTACAAGATCAAAGGTGATAGAATTACATTAGATTAGATGCCAGTAATGATGTGATCAAATTAAATATTACTCCGCTGTACTGTCAGTCCAACACACAGAGTCCTCCAGTGAAAGCTCCAACTCCTTCCTTAGCAGTTTGTCCATACGGACTGCTAAGGTTGCTGCAGTAAGCTCCAAACGAGAGATAGTCATGGGCTTTAGGGGGGCAACCCTTGCCTTTCCCAACACAAAGGCACTGTGAGCTTGGTTACTGATGTTTTGCTGGACTAAGTATGTTACTGTCCCATAGCCATCCTCGCTAGCATCTGCAAAGTGATGCAATTGAGCAGACACTGTCTGAGCAACTGCTGTCTAAAACATTTCTCAATTTCAAAGTCGTTTAGATGCTCTAGACTTTGCACCCAATGGGACCACATTTGGGCAAGGTGTTCAGGCACCATCTCATTCCATCTCAATCTCATCCTACAAAGTACCTGACTTATTTTCCTAGCATATAAATTCACAGGTGCCAGCATTCCCAAAGGATCACTGAGCTCAATATGGATAAAATCCCTCCTCTGGTGGGGGGCTTGCTTTATATAAAAACCCTGAACTTGAATTGATCTGACTAAATACACCACTGCACGCTCAATACCCTTTCCATTGAAAGTGCATTTTGATCCAAATCCAGATCCATTATTTCTATCGCCTTGTTCTCCTCCGGAATGGTTTTTAACACCATCCGATCGTTGCTAATCCACTTGTTTAACCTGAAGTCACCCATCTGACATACAGTCTTCAAACTGGTAAAGAGCCTTTTCATCAGTCTCAACCGATTTTAGACAGTCACCTACATAAAATTTTCGCAGCACCATATTTACTGTACAGGCATCAAACAGATGTGTGTTGTCTTCTGTGCATCGCCTGAGTGCATAGCTAGCACAACTAGGGCAACAAACTGGCACCAAACAGGTGCACCTCCATCCTGTACTCTGCCATTGGCTGACTAACATTGCCTCTGGCCACCATAGGAATCTGAGTAGGTCAGCGTCGGCTGACGAAACCTTTTCCTGGTGGAACATAGCCTCCACACGGTTGTTTGGCATTTTAATGTCCAAATCCTTTAGTGGGGTATTAAGGCACTAGTGTCCATCTACCAATTTAGCAGATTGTGAAACTCTTTACATGAACAGACGACCCTTTGACCCTTTGAAATTGGAAGCTGGCTAACAACCAGCTTGGAGATCACAGGGCGAGCCTCAGCCTTTACACTCCAACTGTACTCAGCACCAAAACACCCCCTAACAGTTTCATCTCTTGCTTCTTCAAACTGTACAGCCGCATCAACGGCAACAGGTTCTTCCTCCCGAGCATTCAACGTCTGTGCCTGACTAAGACGCAACGAGACCCGTATGTTTCTTCAAGATCTGGCTTCATGCGTTAAAAGCTGCAATAGCGGCGTGCATTTCCAATTCTTCTTTCTCTGCTCTAATCCTCGCTTCTTCTGGCTTAAGCTTAGCCTTTTCCTGCTCCCTTTCTGCCGCTGCTCTCGCTGCTCTAGAGCGTGTCTTTGCCTTAACGCTACTGCTTCCTTAATAGATTCTGTCTTCCTAGTTCGACCTCAAGGCATGCCTTTGAAGCTTGAGATTCTACAGAACTTGTTCTGGACTTCCTAGGTCTCCTTGAAGACACTACAGACACACTGTGCTCAACTCTCTCATCTGCCTTACTGGGTGACTGTGGTGCAGGAAGGTAGCGTGGTTGTCCACCAATCTCACAGTTGTTGGTTCAATCCCCACCTCCTCTAGTCACATGTCGGAGTTTCCTTTAGCAAGACACTGAACCCTAATTTAGTTGCTCCTGGTGAGTGTTGGCCAGCTGCACAGCAGCTCCCCCATCGGTGTATGAGTGTGCGTGTGATTGCGAGTGTGAACAGGTGAATAAGAAGCAGTGTGAAGCGCTTTGAGGGCCAATAGGTAGAAAAGCGTTATATGAGTGCAGACCATTTAAGATTACGTGCTTGCTCACAACGTTGACGTGCCTCTGTTAACCAGCGTGCAACCTCTTCACCAAGTTTTCTGAGTGTATTTAACTTTGGCTTGTACCAGTCTTTCTGATGAGTTTTCATTACTTCTTCGAGCTTAAGTTCATGGAATGTTTCTTTGAGTGAGGGATTTATGCTACAAAACTCACCAAACAGTTGGTTGAACTCTGGGAACAGCTTGGTTTCCACCACATTGTAGAAGTCCTCATCCATGAGAAGGTGCATATTGGTCTTGCTTCGTCAGCTGGTCAAATTGGCCTTTCTTTTGTCTATCAGATTTTGACGAATCTGACACTCCAGCAAAAACTTCACTCCAGAGGTCATTGTTTGACGAACATTGAACATTTATCGTACTTGCTTCTCAACTTAGCCGATGACGGGTCAATTGTACATACAAGTTTAAATACAGTAATCTCACTAGCATGTTCGCAAACAGCTTCATTAAACAAGTTTCTCAAAGTATGGCTGAACTCACTGAACTCAAGGAACTCGCAGAACTTGCTAATAAACCGTGTGCCTCCACAGCTACACACTTAACCTTTTTCTTCTACCGTTGTTACAGTCCACACCACCTTGTAGTTAGTTCCTCTGCTCCAGCTACCAAGTCACGTCAGCACCCATCAGTAGCTGAGCTGAACAGCATGCTCTCTTGTAGTCAGTTCCTCTGCTCCAGCCACGGTGTCACATCTGCACCCTTCAGTATCTGAGTACTGCCTTTATTGCCACAAACCTTTTGCATTGTATTGTTCCCTTGACAACTGCACAACAAATTTAAAAGGTAACCTACAAAGGCAACCATGCTATCCAAACACCTAACTATCAAACATCAAAGCTATTTGATGTCGCTAATGACATCATCAGCACACAGAAACAACACAATACAGTACAGTTAACAATACACAATACACATTTCATAAAACTTAAACTAAAACTGAGGAAACCCTTGGTTGGCGCATACAACGTTAATCACAAATTTATTGATCTTTTTACAGTACTTAGTACTTTACAGTGTCTATTTGTCTTTGGCAAGAACAAATAAATAGTTCCTATGAAAGCAGCCATTCTTAGCAGCTCTTCTTTGTTTTTGTTTTGGTTTATTTAAGTCAATTTAAGTTATATGTTTTTCTTAGCTAATGGAAAAATTGAGAACTATTGGGATCTAAAGATTCTTCAGCCTATTTGGACACTTTTAGAGACTAAATCAAGAGAACTGGATTACCATGGTTTCAGTGTTGTTTACACAAGGGAACAACTGCCAGCTCTCCAAAGTACAAACCTGCTCTAAATTTTAGGCCATAAACCTAAAATTCCTCTGGACCTGAAGAGGTGTAGATTGCAGAGTGTGAGAAGTGTTGAGAGGGAAAAAAGTGTTTAGGAAAAAGAGTTAAACATTTTACTGTTTGAAGTTGGTCAGAATAATAATAATAATCAAACAGTAGACTGTACTGTAAGAAACATTCTTGATGGCATCTATAAAGAGCCATATATATCGTCTGTCCTTTTACAAAACAGTTAAAAAAAAGCTGCCCTAGGCTGCTAAATTGCTTATTTTTATCTGTTGTCCAGTACAGAATTACACATCACCAAGTATTCATTGTTTATTTTTTTAAAAGCTGTCACCCAAATGCAAATCTTCAGTGACACTTGGAATAAGCCAAACTTGGTTTGTCAGGTAAATTTGTCATTGTTACTTTTCTCTTACTGTAGGACTATCGTGTAAACATATTCCTCCGTCAGCAGTGGAATGATCCAAGGCTTGCCTATTCTGAATACCCAGATGACTCCCTGGACTTGGATCCATCTATGTTAGATTCCATTTGGAAACCAGACTTGTTCTTTGCCAATGAGAAGGGAGCACACTTTCATGAAGTCACTACAGACAACAAATTGCTCAGGATATTTAAGAATGGAAATGTTTTATACTCCATAAGGTAAGTGCAGGACCTTGTTAAGCTGGTAGGTGAGAAATATGCTCATTAGCTGACAAAGAACATTTTTAGTGGTGCATAATAAACAATATAACAAAAAATGATATGAAATTTAAGACTTAGATATAGTAAATAATGAATTTAGAATTAAGATTGGACAGCCAGAACCCTTAGAGTGTGTTTGCAAAATGCATTTAGCATGCTTGTGGTTTTAAAATAAAGAAGCAGCAGTTTGTATTGACTATAGTCAATAACCAGCAGAAAAAATTCAAATTGGAGCTGTCTTTTGCAGCTTCAAATAAACCCCACTACCACATTAATATAAAAATTAAACACATTCTGAAACTATATATGTTTTTAATATTCATGGCTGACGAACCTGGTCATTGTCTTTGAGCCACCTCTCACTTGTTCTGTCCCCTCTCTTTACTTTCAGACTAACATTAACTCTGTCATGTCCCATGGATCTAAAAAACTTCCCTATGGATGTTCAGACCTGTATTATGCAACTGGAGAGCTGTAAGTTCACTTTCACACACTCACATCCACACATACGTAATAACACTGACCTCCTTACTCTGTCCTTAACCTTCACAACTAATACCCAATCTTCTGGCTAAAATTTTACAATTTTCCATATGATCCATGATCGTTTTTACAAGATACTGTTGCTCCCTGACATTATCCTTTATGACAGTGTCTCCGTACAAACAACTTAGCCGCATCAAATATCCAAGCCTGTGCAGAAAGACTGGTTAAAGGACAAACAAAAGTCCCTTACTTTGCAGAGTTTAGTAAATGGTCTTGCACTGCCCTTATATAGCGCTTTTCTACCTATTGGCACTCAAAGCGCTTTACACTGCTTCTTATTCACTCATACACCAATGGTGGAGCTGCTAAGCAGCTGGCCAACACTCACCGGGAGCAACTAAGTTGGGGTTCAGTGTCTTGCTCAACGACACTTCGACATGTGACTGGAGGAAGTGGGGATTGAAACATTCGTGAGATTGGTTGACAACCACTCTACCTTCCTGCGCCACAAATATGATGTGAACACAACAGGGCAGATTGTTGATTATTTTTGTCAGCAAGGAAAAATCAGTATAGGCATCTTAAATGCTTAACAAAGAAAGAAGGTGCTCTTTTTAAACCTAATGCCACATTTGCCTAAAGGATGTTGATATGGTATGCTAATGTATTGCCTCCTCCTCTTCTAGTTTCTAAAAATCTATATATATTTATTGGAAACTGTTAATAAGTGAAGCAGCTTGTGACGGCTTTGTGACAATATGCTTCTGCCTGTGAACAGGCTTGAGTGACAGCACAAGTACTTGAATTGTTTAGAACAAGGCTAAAAGAAAAGCTCCTCAGATCCATGTTGTAGAATTTCAACGATTTAGGTCACACATAATCGATGAATAAGTTAACATTGCTCAGCCTATGCTCCACTACTTCATCGTAGTATTTGCACTGGCTTCTCATATGAGTTTGCCTTATCTGACTGATGTTTCTGCTTGGGTCTGTTTCTATACCCTCAGGGATTACAGTGTACTGCTATGCATTACTCTACTCACATCCTCCTCATTTCATGTGGAAACACTATTTAAGTTGATATATGGCCATATGTTTAACAGCAAACACAAAGTCATGTATAATAATTTGGTATTTTGGATTATGATGACTGAATCTTTCTTGCTTTCATGCTTTCATGCTCTGAGGCATGTCCTGGCTGCAGGGGACCGACAGCACTTGAACAAATTATTTGTCTTCATTGGTGGCTATATTCTGCTGCAGCCTTCTGACCAGAGGCATTACCATACATAGCTCCAGCTCTGTTTGCGTTTGGTGTATTGCTGCTCTCACTGATGTCACAGGAAACATAGTGACAAAGAGAGAAGGGGGACGCATGACTTAAAGCACATTTTACAGATAAAAATCCGCAGCAATTCATCATTAAACATGAACTATAGCTGTACTAACCTTAATCCGATGGTAAAGTGATGTGTAGAGGTAATCTCATTTGAATAATTCATATAATGATTTATGATTTTGATTTGATTAATTTATCTTTTTTTTACTAGAGTGAAGTAGTGGAATTTGAAATAATATTGCATCGAGTTGTTGCAGTTCGTGTGCCCAGTACCATGTTAAGTTCTCTGAGTTAATGGATAATGACATTGTTGCCGCTAGGTGCAATTGTACAACTTAAAAACAACCAGAGCAAAGCACAGACACTTGTTAAATGCTGGGGGCATAGTCTCTCCCACTTACTTCTTTCTGGCTTGCATATAGTGCTTACACGTTTTACACAGAGCCATAATACAAATATGAGTAAAACCTTTGTTATAGCAACAATGTGATCCAAATTACATTCCTATGCAGCTTAACTGTAATTATGATTATGTGTTAGTAGGGAACCGAATGCACTAGATGTATTATGCTCCAGTATCAATGTAACATATTTGTGAATGAACAAGGCACTGTATTGGGATGGGTGAGACTCCTGTAATAGTGATCATGTAAAAATAACCAACATGTCTTCTCTGTTAGGAGAGCCTTTCTCTAACCTTGATGAGAGTCTGAGCACGTCCTTACAAATATTTATTGACAAAGACAGAAGACATGGACAAACTGGAATTTGTACTGTAAAGATCAGACATCTTTACATTTTAGTTTAACGTCTAGGGACATTAGACAGAAATCAACATATTTGAAATTCCATTTGTGTTTTTCCGTAATTCCCAACATCTGCTTTTTGTGTTAACAGACAACATATTCTGGATGGAATTACAATCCCTACATAACTGTATTTGCATTGATAACATTGATTTTAGGACACCACATTCTGCAGTAGATTAACTGCACGCCTTTTAATGTGGCTTATAATATTTTGATGATTTTATGATATTGTATATATTATACATATGTACACTGGTTCCCATGCCACCAATGCCACCACCAGTCATACCCCTGGCAATATGCTGTAGCTGTGAGGAGTACTTTCTCTGTTTTCCTCTGACATGAGCACAACATTGATTGCATATTGAGACACAGGTTTTGTCCGAATGGTTTTCAGTGCAGCAGAAATGTGGCTGGGCCCTGATAGGCCCTAATGAGACTGCTTTTATATCAAAGATTTTAGATGGTATGCTGCCATAAAACAGCAGAATGTCTTTTTTCTAATACAGGAAAAAAACATGTCTGAGTTTTTGTTTTCAAATGCATTAAAAAACATTTTGAATAAATGAGAATAAGGAATCACAGCTGAGGCTGAGAATGATAGAAAATGTTAAAACTATAGTTTGATTTCTTGTTGGATTGAGTAAAATGTCCCCATGTCAGAGAATTGTTAAGGCTATGTCTTGTGGTTTGCTTTTTTTCAGTTGGTTACACCATGAACGACTTGATCTTTGAGTGGCAGGCGAATGGACCAGTTCAAGTGGCCGAAGGCCTCACGCTCCCACAGTTCATCCTCAAAGATGAATCAGACCTCAGATACTGCACTAAGCACTACAATACAGGTAACACACACACACATACACATACACTCATACTGCCTTAAGCATCGCGACACACGTAACATGTACACAGGGTGAAACGGTTGCCACATGTCATCCATCATGCTTAGTGCTGCTGGGAACAAGTGAAGAAAAACAACAGCTTCAAGAGGAAGCCACAAACAGACTGATATACAACCCAAAATTTGTAGCCATGCTTCTGTCTGTGACATTACCAGTATTTTTCTGAAGGGATGGATTTTGAGGACTGGCATAAAGTGAATGTCTTCTTTCATCTTGTTAGTTAATTGAGGCAGAAAATCTAAAGTCAGGCTGTGGGGTAAAGCCTGGGCAAAGTGCATTTGAAGCAAATGTAGAGTTCAAGTAAATCTAGCAAACAGAGCCTTATAAGATTGTAACTGTGTCCTGTATTTCCTGCTAAATGTTGCGTTTAAAAAAGAAATCATGTAATTAATTCATTAGTTAGTTTATATTTTTTCACTAAGCCTTTGCTTTCTGTTGCAGGTAAATTTACTTGTATTGAGGTCCGATTCCACCTGGAACGTCAGATGGGCTACTACCTGATCCAAATGTACATCCCCTCTCTGCTGATTGTCATTCTGTCCTGGGTCTCCTTTTGGATCAATATGGATGCGGCCCCAGCCAGAGTGGCACTGGGCATCACCACTGTGCTCACAATGACAACACAGAGCTCAGGTTCCAGGACTTCACTACCTAAGGTCAGTGTTTTTTCTCATGTAAAGTGAAAACCCCTCCTAAGGTCATGCTCTCTGTTTAGGAGATTGGATCCAGGAACTGAACTAGATGGAGTTTTCAGGATATTGCTTTTATCTTTGTAGACATCATATCTCTAACCAGAAAATGGAGTGGTACATTTCAGTAAGAAAGTAGTCAAAAGCTTTCACTGCTTTAATCCAAGGCTGCTAGATAGGCATGTGTCATATATTATTACATTAAGGGAGGCGTCTTAGAAATGCAATTGTTTTATGTGTGAATAAAATTACACATGACGCTTGCATATTCATAGGCTTTGAATATACAGAAAATATCTGTATGTAAATGGGTATATATGTATAAAGATTAGGCCACACATTGTTATAATTATGTTACATCATGCTGATGTATACAGGAAGTGTAGATTTGCATTGAATTGAGTCAGCTTTACGCTTCATCTGAGCCTGGTGTTTGGATATCGTTTCTATTTTGGTAAATGTACACATTTTGGCGGAGTAGCTGCAAGGAATTCCTCTTCATAAAGTGATCAGTGAATGCACACACAGATTGTCTTGATAATAAAGGGTTCAACTGAGAGGCACGGTACACATATATGAATATATTCACAACACATATTTAATATGCACAGACAATAACACAACACAGAGCCTGCGCGCGCACGTTTGTGTGTGTGTTGGTGGATGGTTTGCATGGATATTGAATACACACATCATGCATCTGCTAGGGCATTTGTGAGAAAGAGCTTGTGAGTCTTGTTCTGATATCTTGTATGCATGAGAGAAAATCCGACATAGAGCACTTTGTTGTATAACCCTTATTAGCACACCCATCACTCTCACACACATGCTATAAACATACACTTCAACAACATGACGGAAGCTGTGTGTGTTTGGGTTTAAAGGATTCTCATGTTTCCAGTGTTCAACAGAGCTTTGCACTCTAGTGTGCTACACATGTCTGAATAAGTCAGTCTTTCATAAAGGAATAAAACAACATCTTTTTGACACCACAGACTCCTTGGACATATTCACAGCTACACACCATATACAATAACAGCAGCATCACTACAACAGTGTCTCTAATGATTACTGGAAAATTTGTTCAACAAAAATCACCAGGAGCAACTAATTTGGGATGCTGTGTCTTGCTCAAAGACAATTTCACATGTGACATGAGGAGCCAGGAATTGAACTAACAAACCAGGGATTGGTGAACAACTACTTTTCTTCTAGGGAGAAGATTGATCCAGGACATTTCAAATCTCACCACTAGGAGAAAGTATGGTGTTGCTGGTAAAAATGTAATTTGTGTAGCTTAGAGCTAAGCTACACAAATTACATTTTTACCAGCAACACCATACTTTCTCAATACTGATGATGGGAAGGATGGAATTTACAGAATTGGTGAGTGGTGGTGCTCATCTACTGATCCCAGGGTTGTTGGTTCAATCCCTGCATTCTCCAGTCACATGTCGAATTGAGATACTGAACCCCAACTTAGTTGGTCCCGGCGAGTGTAGGACAGCTGAAGACAGATTGTGAGTGCAAAAGAGTGAATGAGAAGCAGTGTAAAGCGCTCTGGGTACCAATAAGGTGGAAAGGCGCCATTTACCATTCTGCTGTCATTCTGTGCATGTTGCTCGGTACATCAGTTATGTTTATTTCGTACTTTTTCAGCATATTCATTATTGTCTAGGATATTTCAAATGCTTCTGCAATGCTTCTGATATTTGCTAATATTAAAAATGGTTGGCTTTTATTTTTCCATAAAGTGGTTTTGGGTTTCATGGCACGAACTTAAATTAACCATAATCTAGACTTGTAGGGTAAAGATAACAAGCTCTTGATTGCTTTTCACTTGTGTTTAGTTTCAGTCACATGTGTTTTCACACACCTCTTGTTATGCTAATGCTTAAGAGGACACAGTAACTAAAGCCCCTACCTCCTATAAGTTCCTGAGACTTACAGGGGGGGAAGCAGCCCATACATTTGTGTCTGCACGGTCTGTCTGCAGCCCCAGTGCAACAAATGCACATATTAAAGTTTATTTTAACATTCGTGATGCTGTTCATGTGAAGAACTCACACATACCATTTTATTTCTTCAAACACACCAAACAAAGAAAGTATAATTGAACCTTTAGTACTACCTCTTGAGGAGTGCTGAAAACTTCTCGAACTTCCAGCTCACCAGGTTTCTACAGTGGAAATCAACCTATTGATGCTCTGTGGTTTTCATGTTGATTTAGTCTATTTAAAAACAAACTCAATCTTTAAAATGTCTTACTACTGCCAATAATAGACGGAAATGTGCCATACACACAACACAAATACAGCACAAACAGACCAAAACACACACACACGCACGCACAAAAACATTATAATTATAACTGAATAATAGTAATTTGACCTGCTGCTTCTGCACTAGATGCCTCTGCCACATCTATCTTCATTACAGATATATCTTCCCAACCCACTGTCCTAAAAAATACTTTCCTATACAGTTAAACTGCAAATGCAATTACGTTTTGAGTGAACATAATGAGTAATTGAGTGTGCTAATGCAACGTATTTTGTGAATTACTGAAACTATACCTTTACTAACAGAAAGAACTGCAAGGTGGTTATTTGCTAATAACCTATTTAAAGATTTGGATTTCCACCAATGGCAATCATTATTCACATTCGAAAAAAAAAGAGACAGTGAGAGAAAAGAGAGAGAAAGACTTTGAAGATCAGAGCAGTGCATGCAGCTGTTCAATGATTAAGATTCTACCAAAGATCAGGGGGGGGGGGGTCTTGGATAATAATGCATGGGACTAACTGGGGAGCAGTGTCTAATAGCTGCCTGTGCTACTCAACGAAGTTGCCTAGGTTGCCTATCTCTGTTATCTTTTTTTAACTTGGGTTTAACCATGGGTTTAATTGTCTAATGCTACACAACCTTGACAAGAGTATTGTGCTTTTGAAACTATCTTGAGCTACTTTTACACCATGCATCCTTGACAATTTGTGTTTGGCTGTGGCTTGTGCCCCAAGAGTGACCTTTGACGGCGAGTGAGTTATTGGTTTTCACACTGGCTCATTCAACAGTTTTCTATATCTCTGGTTGGCCCCTCTGTGTGGTCTTTGTAAACAAAGTGTTATGAATGCATGGATGAACAGCCTAAATGCAAGTTTCAGTTGAGGTACATATGAAACTCAACAGCACATGTTAGACCCCTTGAGTAGACATTATATAAGTTTGCCTGCTCTGGCATCTGTCAAGCAAAGCATACAGTTATGGCTGCAGCAAGTGCTGTCTGATAAATGTACCTCA
The DNA here is from genome assembly GCF_033026475.1 of Channa argus. Classification (NCBI taxonomy): domain Eukaryota; kingdom Metazoa; phylum Chordata; class Actinopteri; order Anabantiformes; family Channidae; genus Channa; species Channa argus. The sequence continues at coordinate 28,535,420 of NC_090199.1, read as the reverse complement.
CTGTGAATGCAGCAATATGCAAGAGGAGATAACCAAATGTTGTTGCTTTACAGACATTACAATAATACACTACAACACACTCACTAAGCAAAAAAAGTTCAGAGAATAAATTTCCACTTAACAGAAAGACTGTTCAAACAAATTCCAAATCAAGGCAAAGGTGTTATGGGTGTGTTCACTGATTGTTTTGCAAATGTTATGACTGCAGGCATCAGCATATACTTGGAAAGCCAGACACAATGTGGAGGAGAATACATCGTTTTTTTTTGGAAGGAAGGCATAATGAGGCATAATGATGTGGCACTGTGCGTTTCTCACACATATTAGAAACACATGTTAATTTCCTGCTTTGTTATGGCCAGAGTTATAATTTAAGGAAGAGGAGATGTTGTGATGATATGCACCTACTGATGCGCCTACTTCTGAGAGTAATGTATGTACATGATGTCCATTTAGTGAGGTTTCTATGTCCAAACCAAACAAATATTACACACCCCTGGCATTTTGTACCCTAGGCAACAGTCTGTGTTGCCTTTGCCATGGACTGAGCCTGTTTTTATATTTTCAACTTTTTAGGTGAAACCTTTTTATTTACCTTATTGAGTTTTCAGTTGACCAAATGATATGTTTTTCTAATAAGTTGTTCAGTTTATGAGTGGTAGTTTATTTTATTTTATTTTGTTTGTTTGTTTTTTAAGTACTGGCATATATAAATATTTACCACTTACTTGACTGAAGTGTGGGAGTGTCTGCACCAATCTAATTTTTGATGGGGTTCTGCAAATACACAGGAAGTGTATGTGTGTGCTTACAGGTCTCTTATGTCAAGGCCATAGACATCTGGATGGCAGTGTGTCTACTCTTCGTCTTCTCAGCATTGTTGGAGTACGCAGCTGTGAACTTTGTTTCAAGGCAACATAAAGAGCTACTGCGATTCAGACGCCATCACAAGAACAAAAGCAAGGTACAGAAACATCTTATGGTGAACAATGATGAGTCAAACGCCTCTGCTACCCACACTGGTTTTTTGCTGCCACCTTGTGGTAATATGCTGCTATTGCAAAGTGTTGATCAAAGGAACAGAATGAGGTGAGAAGATGAAAGCAGGGGGTGAAAACAAAGCAACATGTTGGTGAATCTGAATGAGCATTTTTTACCACCTGCTTTATTAATGCATGATAAATGCATGACTGTTTTATGGATCGTGCATTGACAATATTCAATGCACGATTTTTTAAATCAGATGGAATGCATGTAGATTTGTACATAATGTAACACTCAAAAAAAACAAAAAGGCTTATTCAAGCTTCAGAAATATTAAACTTCCTATTAAAAATGTATTATAAAATTAATACAACTGAACACTGTAGCAAAGTAATATTATCATGCTGTGCGTTACGTGTTGTGCTTTCAACATGCATTTCTTAATATGGTTTGTACGTCAGGCTGTAAAGGAAGCGGAATTGCTTTGAATGAAAATGCTATCAGGCAAATTAAATGTACCTGATAGCATTTTCATTTCAACATTTAACATGTACATTAGCTGAATAAATTAGTTTCCCAGCCCTTTGTTCCTATAATTTCTTTCCTTTTGGTTTTGCTTTCTGTCTTTCTGATTATTGTTGTGCATGCACTTGACCAGTAGAACAGTGGAGGTGCAGTTGATCCAGGGGAGCTAGCTAAGTCCTTCCATCAGGTTAACAATGACAACGGCCTCAAACCATCAGACCCTCTGTATGGGTCTATGGCCAGCATGTACAGCAGCAGCCACAGGGTAATTACACAGTGCATTTGTGTTTGTGTGTGCGTGTATGTTTCACTTGCATGAGCCAACCAGTCTAATGGTGTTAATGTGCTTAGAAAAAAGCTTGAATATGTTTTACCTCTGACATGAGCATAGAGACTAAATAATACACATGAAGACCTCTGAAGTAAGTACTGTATATCTATGAAAGACGGGTCCAGGGAAATTAAGTCATGTGCCTTGCTCAAGGGCCCATCAGAGGCACAGGCAGGAAGTTAAGAGAATAATAAGTGTCCTATCTCTCCCATCTGCTCTGTAACCCCTCCTAACTCCCCACCCCTTTGTCTCTACAATAGGAAGGGGAAGTACATGAGAGCAGGTTGACCTCCGCAGTTGCTGTGACCTCCACTCCCAGCAACAGCAAGGACTCGAAGGCCAGCTCCAACAATGCTGTTACTGTTCTAAACACCCCAGGAGTCCAGGCAAACACTGCCCAGAATCCACCTGGAGCAGCAGCATGTGGAGGGGGGAAAAGCACTGAGGAGATGAGAAAGTTATTCATCGACCGAGCCAAAAAGATTGACACTGTTTCGAGGGCCGGCTTCCCTTTGGCCTTCCTCTTTTTCAATATTTTCTACTGGGTCCTTTATAAGATACTACGACATGAAGACGTACATAAGCCGTAGAGAAGGAAGTAGCCTAGCTTATTCATATATAGCACGTGAACAAACATACACACATTCCAGCCCCATCCTGTAACCTGGTGCTCATCAGTATCTCGCAAAACCTTCAGGATGATTTTGCAAAAATGTCCTGGCTCAGCTGACACAATTACAAAAACACTTTTAACATAAAAATCATAATGAAAATAATACACTTATAAATGAACAAGTGATGAAATAAGAAGCATTTAGGGATAAGTAGAAAATGACAGAATATCTGGTCACAACTGCTGGTTTTTAAATTACATACGTATGAGAATGATGTCAACCATGTCCAATCAGCATATTACATATTACTGTGAGAGAAAAAAAATCAAAATCTGTCAAAGCAGAGGATTTTAATCACGTTTTCTGTGTGAAACAGAGTGATGATTAACACGTACTTAACCCCAATGATGTCTCAGTGGATGGGAATGAGGAAGAGTGGACTTTAGTTCCTGTCAAGTTTGGGAGACTCATCCTGGTCACCTGAACTCTAATATGAGAAGTTTAACGTCAAGCTCCCTGTCACAGTTTCAGATTACCCAGTGTGTAGTCATCCTGTAGTCACGTAGTCAGGTGTGGGCCTGGCCTCTGTTTTACCCACTGTAGGTGGGGCTCTGTTTCACCGAACAAATGCATATTGACAGATTAATGAGTCAGTCTCTGTGAGCAGGTATCAGTGAGTGAATTTTGCTGTTACGCTCACATCACCTAGAAGCATCATTATATTATAATCATAGCAATAATATTAACTAAAATTATTTAGACAGTATTCTCAGGTTATGAGTTGTAATAGACACATGCGGAGAATAACACGTATTATTTTGTAGTGCCACTAGTACAAAAGATAATCTATTGAAATAACAAATCACAGAGTGGAAAATTTTCTTAATGAAATGGTAAAATATCTATATTTACATAATACTACTACTATGACTGTTTACAATGATAAATGAACAATAAGTGTCAGTAACAGTGGGTTTGAGTATTTACAATGAAATGATGAGAGACAATATAAACATCAGACAGAATGTTACCTCTTATTTATTTGTCATGGGTTTGTTATTAGTGGCTGACACCCTGCTTATACACTGATGGATCAACAGAGAGGTAAAGTGTTTATTTTGTACTGTACGCCGTCAAGATTACAACATACTAATCCTGACACTAAGATGACTTGCAGTTAAAAAAAGAGTGGTCCAACCCATAAACACATGGTTAGTCACCTGCAACTGTTCCACTAGTAAACATGGTGAAATCAGGTCATGATAACAATGCCCCACAGAGCATAAAGGTGATATATGATAAACATATTTCACCACACTAAGAGCCTGTTGGGTCATAAAATATCTTGTGTGTCTGGACTGAAGGAACCCCTTCCTTTAAATTCACGTTCATTTGTGCATATTCTGACCAAATCTTCAGCTCATTAGAACATGAATTTAACTTTAAATCCTTATGCTGGCTTCTGTCTACCACAAATGGTTACTGTTATATCTCAGCTCTTATCCACCACTTTTCAATTCATTTTCAAGACTTTAAACACTGTGACAAGAGACCACAAAAAACCTGAAAAAGCACAGACAGCAAACCGCAGCTGCTCTACAACTATAGATACAAAAAGAGAGCATCCAGAAAAGACGGACCTAAGATGGACAGACCACACATACCACACACAGTTTCATTCACGTTTGTCTTACAGCTCAGCTACTGGTGTTTGGCCCCTTCACTTATAACCCCACTGCACACTGTCACACAGTCACTAGAACACACACTGTCCATGCCTGTCAGACTGGTCTATTTTCATGGACACTACTGAAACTCCACTGGTTACTTGTTTGCACTATGTCTAATGCCACAGCTCCTGTGGTACTTTTCCGTCCATGCTAATGAAACCACAAAGGTTCTTCCTGACTCCAGCTTTTGGGATTTTGTTTGGAAGAAGAGATGCCAAAGACTATTTAAACAATGAACTATAGCTAATATGTTCTCTACTTGTTCAGAGACATGGAACAGTCACATAGAAAGCTTAATGTTCCTTGTTTTGTGTCTCAGAGCAGTCCTACAGTAAGTCCAGATTACACTCAGATGCTACTCATAAGTATTTGTTTTTTTGAATAACCCTTTTGATGGATGGGGATTTCACATGAAACGGAACACATTACACATGAAAAATGTGTTATCTGTAGCAGGGATTTAAGCAGGGACCAATAATTAGAGACATTGTATTAAAGACATTTGCAGACACAATAAGTAATGACAGTTTTGAAAAAGACATTGTTAAACTGTAAATCAATTTTCTATTGGCCACAGTATGTTGTTTTATTCATTTATCTAACCTTTATTTTTTTCAGGGGGTTTCCTCTGAGAGGTCACCTCTGTTTTACAGGAACAGCCTGTCATTCACATCATTACTCACATTGACATCTGGAAGCTGCCCAGAAAAACCACAGCCTGACCTACTGATCCTTAAGCAGGTCTACTGGAGCTGATGGGGTTAAGGGTCTCGCTCAAGAGCTCCTGAACCTTAGAGCAGACCGTTCCATGGAATTTCATTGTGTTTTCTAGGAAACAACTTGGCTCCAACTTCAATTCCTGTCAGCTCTCAGTCTGTTGCTGTTTGACACAGTGGATTATTGCATGCTCGGTGTTCTTGAAGAGAGTGCTTTTAACCTATGTGCCACACACTGAGGTTTTAGCCTATCTCCTCCAAATGATAGCTTATTTCCTGCCAAACCTTTCTCGTGCTGTAGTGTTTTCCTTTTGTCAGTTCAGAATGTCCTTCAGTGGATGGCTAAACTTCTAATGTTTCTCTTTCACAAATTAAGCATTTCTCTTTTGCACCATTCTCATCTGCATGAAATACCAAACAGCCTTGTGTCGGGTTTTTGTTCTGTGTCTGATCAGCTGCACCTAAGCCTCAGATATTTCAATGTTCTCAGGTTGAATGGGGCTTCATAGACCTGTGTCGTCCTATAAATGAAAGGTGTTTCCTTTCAGTCTTCATGGAGCCACACATAATCCGATTTATACGGTTTAGTGGTTTAGTCGAGTTGGTGTATGACTTAATGTGAAACTGTTTAAAGGAGAGTTACCCAGTTTACAGAGGTTTTAGAGCGAGTACACTAAATGTGACCAAACGTGCAAATAAGATTCTGTAAGACAATCACCTTTGACATTCAGAGGCTGCAAGTGATCTGCAGAGTTTCTTGGGTGGATTTTCAGTTAGCTTGTAAAATTGTCTTTCCATGCAGCCGTTGTGCACCACCACTGTTAACACCACTTTTTCTGCTCAGAAATATCTGCATGGCTCTAATGAAAACCGCTTGCTGCATCCATTTGTCAAGACAACGCAAGTGAGTCAATATACAAGAAATAAATATGTTTTCCTACTTTTTACTAGGAGGATATTGTATAATATATGTGAACATTTTGAATTCCACTGCTGGTCAAACTTCATATCTGCTGATGTGCTTTGATTTTTTAAAGAACATTACTGATTGAAACATTCTAAAGACGATGTATGTAATATGGAATTCATATACATAGCATGTGTTCGTAACACTTTCCAAAACTGTGCTGTGTGTTATATGAAAGCCAACTTTTCTGAAATGGGAAATGTGCTTTAAAGAGCACATCTTAAAAATCTGGACTGAACTGATATACAACAGCTTCTGTGTCAAATGTGTTTGAAGGTGATTTTCATAATGTAAAAAAAAAAGAAAAGAAATGCTAGTCAGTGGATTCCTGAAAGTAAAACTTCTCAAAATCTCAAATCTGTGTTGAAATGGTTGGCAGAATGGTCTGTATCGCTCCAGTAAAGAAAGATTCTACACTCACACCGGTGTTTTCCGGACTAAGGCTCCCCTCAGAAATCTACAGGCATGTACAGACAGGACCTGATGAACATCTCCCTTACTCTCATGTTGACTATGTTGCACCTGTTTATAGGGCGAAACCTCACACCGCTGTCATTCTGATACGTGTGTGTGTGTGCAGTTTATTTTTCCCAGAACAGAAGCTCATTAGACTATGAGATGATGTAATCAACCAGAAGAAGTGAAAAAAAAGAAGTGTGGGTGGCTGTGTGCACGCTTTCTACTTGGGGCCTTTTGCTCATTGACTCGTGTTACAGCTTTTCGATGCTTGTTGATGGCATAACCTCACCAACAAAACTCTGGTCAGATTTCAGTAGCCTGGGGAGTATACAGTAGAGTGAGGATATGTACTCCTCAGTGTGGCTGCAACCTTAATGTCAGTTTGTAGCATAATTATGGTAAAAACTAATTGAACTGTAGGGTCATGACATTTCATGAGTAAGATTTTGTACCTCTGTAGAAAGTGGCTTTATGCAGTGTTTGATCTGTTACTAAAACACTTATTTTTTTCAGTGCAAAGTGTAAATAGAGAATTATGCATGACGCCATTTGCAGTTGTAACATGGCGCTTTACTAACCACTGCTGCAATTTGAGCTCCATCTCCATCATTATCCTGCCATGTGGTTTCAAACCTTAATTCATTGTTCAAACAATTGCTCATATTCTATTAGAAACAACCCAGGCCATTCTGGGAGCACATCCTTTAAATACTGTGTTCTTGGATTAAGCCTTAATCAGAAGTCACTGTTGTGCTCACTTTTGTTGCATTAAGGAAGTTTGGGGCCTGTATGTTCAATTAAGCCATCCAACCTCTTTGTTTTTAATTTGACCTATGATAAAATTCCCTCCATGTCAACTTAAAATGATTTTCAATGTATGTGAGTCTGGACGAGTTTGTGGCAAATGCAATATAAAAGCTAGTTGTACATTTCTGTGGCTCTATGGCTGTATTGTTAATATTTATTTACTATGTATCAGTCACATAATTTGATGGGCTTAATTTTTGAATCAGAGGGTTTTCCAACATGTCTTGCCTTTTGTTGCTGTTTTCACAAAGTCACTGTCTCTTGCTGAGTGGCATAACTGAGTCCTGCAGCTTTTCAGCCTAAAGCCTCAGAGGTGTTGGGTGTCGTGTGTCACGTCTGCCGCAGGATTTTCTAAAGCCTGGGTGTAGAAACTGTAAGCTGCCCACAGTAAACCTAAAAACTCTTCAGTGTTTTATCTGAGCCTTCAGACATTGGTAAATGAAGAAACTTAAAGTGCGTTGGCTTTCTATTTTGTTGGTTTGTGGAGAAAATTGTGTTGTGTTCATATCACAGTTCAATATCGTAAAAACTCAATGGGACAGTCTGTCCTGGGAGCCCCTAATGAAGCTGACTCCAGGTACTGAGTCATTGCTGAGCTGTTTTTTTTTGTATTTTGTATAGTTGGACTATTTTCATATATAAGGTTTTATTTAATCAAACAGAGATCAGTGCTAAGATTTTTGTTTACAAAATGTCACATTAGTCCACTTTTCTGTTCTGCTTCGTCTTCCCTCTGACTGAATTCTCACATCTTTCAAAACACAACAAATATAGACTGAGCAGACTCTCTGTCATGATCTTATCTGGTGAAGAGTTGAGAGCACACACACTATTTTTTGCAAAGTATAATGTGCATAGTTTATAGTGTTACAATTAATCAAAAATAAATAAAATAAACGTAGTCAATTCATAATTTTAGTTGTATTCTCTTGTCTTAGTATTCTGCCTTATCTGGAGGTTGAGTCTTGTCAACTTGACTTGGAAACATTTCACTATTCATCCAAGTAGCTTCTTCAGTCCAGCAGAGTTTCCAACAAAAAAGAAAAAAGTCCAGCTGACATGACATTGCCAAAGTATTCTGCCCTGTTTAAAGGTACAGGCCAGTGGAACACTTGGGACACTACATTGCTAAGAAGTAGCAGATGTTGGAAAAGCTACTAAAAAAAGTAACTACTAATGTATTTTCCAAATACTATTGAGGTTTGATTTTTCCAGGTACAATCATTTTTTCCCCTATTCTTCCCATCACCATCAAATTTGAATCATTTAAACAGCCTTTAAGCCAAAGAAAATATACGTGGGTAATTCATTCCAACCCCTGTAACAGGAACAGGTAAACAGACCACATAGATCACAAGATGGCACCCACATCCCTAAACAGTAAACACAGAGTGACGTCACTTCATATTTTCTATAGTACATGCTAAGGAAAATGAGGGACATTTGAGTCCAGCTATGTAGGTCTACGTTCCTGTGGCTGGGGTGCAGGATTGCCAACATGAAATACATGCTAAGGTAAATTTATGTAAATTTGAATTAGGCTTAGAACAAAAAGTCCTTTATTTCTAATTACTGACTTTCTCTGTCTTGCTTCAGAGATTTTAGCATCTTTATGGACACATTTGTTATTTTATTTAAGAATTACAGCTAATAAACTGCCCTGCAGAAGTATTTATACTGCTTTTTCCACATTTTGTCACATTATAACCACATACGTAAATGTGTAAGTTTTTGACATTTTATATGATATAACAACACAAAGTGGCACATAATTGTGAAGTGAAAGCAGAACGGTAAATGGTTTTCAAATTGTTTTACAGATAAAGTCCCCTTTACTCTGTTATCAAATTCAATGGAACTAATTGCCTTTGGACATCACCTAATTAGTAAATAGTCTACCTTTGTGTAATTTAATGTCAGTATAAATATAGCTATAATGTGTAGCCCTCAGAGGTTTGTTAGAGAACATTAGTGAACAATCAGCATCATGAAGTCCAAGAAACCCACCAGATGGTTCAGGAATGAAGTCTGGAGATGTTTAAAGTAGGATTAGGTTATAAAAAATATCCCAAGTTTTGAACATTTCATGGGGCACTGTACAATCTATCATCCGAAAATGGAAAGAGTATGGCACAACTGCAAACCTACCAAGACATGGACAGCATTAATCAGAAAAACAGCGAAGAGGCCTATGGTAACTCTGGAGGAGCTGCAGAGATCCAAAGCTCAGGTGGAACAATCTGTCCGTAGGAAACCTATTAGTCATGCACTCTACAAATCTGGCCTTTATGTAAGAGTGGCAAGAACAAAGCCATTGTTGAAAGAAAGTCATAAGAAGTCACAGCAAACATGTGGAAAAAGGTGCTCTGTTCAGATGTAACTTTTTGGCTTAAATAAAAAAAAACGCTATGCGCCACTGAAACCTAACACTGCACATTACTCTGAACACACCATCCCGACTGTGAAACATGTTGTGGGGATGCTTTTCCTAAGCAAGGAGAGTTGGTGACAGTGTATGGGAAAATGGATGGAGCCAAATAAAGGACAATCTTAGAAGAAAACCTGTTAGAATCTGCAAAAGGCTTGAGACTAGGACGGAGGTTTACCTTCCAGCAGGGCAACGACCATAAACATACACCCAGGGCTACAATGGAATGGTTTAGATCCAAGCATATTCATGTGTTGAATGGCCCAGTCAAAGTCCAGACCTAAATCCTAAATTTCACTATTTAGATGTGCAAAGCTGGTAGAGACATACCCCAAAAGACTTGCAGCTGTAATTGTAGCAAAAGTTGGTTTTACAAAGTACTGACCCAGGGGGTTTGAATACAAATGCACGCCACACTTTTTATTTGTAAATAATTATTTGTAAAACAATGTAAAAACCATTTATCATTTTCATTCCACTTAACAATTATTTGCCACATTGGTCTATTACATAAAATACCAATTAAATGTATTTACATTTGTGGTGGTAATATGACAAAATGTGGAAAAGTTCAAGCGATATCTAATATTTTTGCAAGGCACTGTATGATCATATGCTCAAGTCCAATTTTATTTTTTCACTTGAACTTTCCTTGTTGATGACTCATGTTCATTCCTGTTAGTCACATGTATACAACACTGCAATGGGCCTAAACTGACATACATGCACAAATGTAACTAAAATCTAAGTTGCATGCTTACAATAACATCATTTGACAGTCACTGTCCAACATCTGTTTGGGCAGACTGTTAAATACAGACATTGGACATGCCTGGGTTACTGTACTGTATAAACACCTTCAGGACAGAGGTTGAACAAAAACAAACACTTGTGTCCAACACTTCCTATTCTTGCTCTGTTTGCTACCTCTAGATCCACCTCACATAGTTCCCAGCCTGTGTCCATTCCTGAGTCAGCTGACACCCAGAATGTTTCTGTTTCTGTCCCTGGGTTGGCCAATGCCCAGCCCCTCCTGGTGCCTTTTTCCAATTTGGATGATGCCCCACCTGTTCCCAAGCTTGTTCCTGAATTGGCCAATATGCCCCGCCTGTCCCCGAGCCCGTTCCTGAGTCAGCCGATCCCACGCCTGTTACTATGCCTGGTCCTGACTCAGCCGATACCAAGTATGTTTCTGAGCCTGTTTATGAGTCGGCCAATGTCCAAATTTAAAAGCCAGTCATTCCAGCTTGTGGCTCCTATGGTTCCAATCATCTTACATCTGTTCCTGGCCTCCCATCGGTTCAAAAACTCCATTGCCACTAAGTCTGTTCCTGTCTTGTGGGGAATTCCCATTGCACCATAACCATGTCATGGCCAGCTGCACCATCAGCCTTCAGTAGAGATTCCGTCTACATTGACCGGCCTCCACCCCTGCTATATCAAATAGTGGATACTATATTACACCGCCGAGTTTAGCTTTGATTTGAGCAGCTCGTAAATACAGAAAGATCTTTAAGAAATATATAATTTAACACACAGTGACGAAAGTTTCCGCCATCTATTTGGAAAAGGACCACCAGGGCCTTTAAAAGTATCATTTCCACTAATCAGACAAACCTGAATTTGACTTCAGTGTTTTAACTTCCAAGGCAGTGGAGCTGCCTGCTTTGCTAAACGGGTTCATTTTAAATCCAAAACTGCGATATTTTGCTTTAATATGACTGTTTTTTACTTAAAATAGGCTTTTGTTTGAATGCAGGAAGTAAATTAAAAAGTTAAACTGTTTTTTAAGAAATTTTTCTTAAATATAACAAGTGCAATTATTTTGTTAAACCAGCCATACATTCAAGTGTAAACACATTATTGACAAGTTCTTTCACACTATATATAACTAGGCTAACACTAACATGAACTTGTCATTTGAGCTTGTACTTTCGTTCCCTGTTTGAAGAGCAAGCTACTGACGGTGCGGTTCAATGCCACACTTGTCACACCACGTCTTTTTGCTGAGATGAACTTTAGTCAGCTCTGCAACATGTCTCCATGGGTAAACTTAAACAGTCCAACTCAATAATGAAGTGGAGGCTCAGTCAGACTCGTTATTCCTCTTTCCTATTTCCTCCTCTTCCACTCCTCCCAACAACATCAGCTGTCCTACCGATACTTAGGCCAAGTTGTAAATCCACTTCTCTCCACACTTTTTACAGTTGTCCTTTAAGCACTGTTTGGTTCAATCCTCCTTCACCTCAGCTTCCTCCCACTCACTGGGACAGTATTGCACAGGCCCACCAATACACTCCTCAGTCTGCTCCATCTACATCACCTACATTGTCTCTCGTCCCTCTACTGTCCACCTGTCTTTATCTTCCCTCAGGTCATTGGTCGCTACATCAGTCTTTGTTTTCCAACCACCAGTGTTCAGACGTTATCAGGGAAATATCCTCATTCTCATCTCCCTTAGTCCCCTTTTGCTCATAGAGTCGTCATTTATCCAAATTGACTCTTTTTGAATCTTTGATCCCCTGATCACCATGGAATACTAATTCTCTTTTCTCGCATTTTCCCCTGCATGTGTGTCTTCCCCTGATTGAAAAAGAATTTGTCCTCCAGGTGGCTGTGGTTGACCTGAATAAGATCTGCTGTGAACAGTGCAAAACTAGAGTTTAGATTTTGCCATTACAGCCCATGACACCAGCATGACAAGGGATTTGGGCCATCATGAAACAGTTGAATTCTTTTTTTACAATTTTTAGATGTGACGTTTAAACTGAGTTTAAATTCCACAGTCTGATCTTAAATGCAGTACTTTGAGAAAACCAGTCAGAATTCAGAGTTTAAAGTCAAAATAAAAAGATTAAAGTTAGAATTCTGAGAAAGTGAGAACTCACTTTTTAAAGTGGCCCTAATCCTCTCTCTTATGTCTACTTACCGTTTCAGGTCTTTAGATCTCAGAAACTGACAGACAGTGCAGAGCATCTCAAGAGTGGTGTTCAAGAATGTAGAAAGGAATGAAGATACTGTAAGGAGGAGGAGGGAAGAAAGGGTGTGAAGGAAGCAAGGAGGAGGAGGGAAATGTAGAGATACTCCAATATTTTGTAAATAGTTGGTTATTTCTCATTACAAAAACTTGTTCGTTCCAAATGTAGTCAGCACAATGTTTAGGAAACTCAGCACAGACATTAGTTTGCTTTACCTACAGAACTAAACCAGTATTTTTGCATATTTGGTTAGCAGTTAGCATTTCAGGCCAGATTGAAAATCAACATGCAGGGACCTGAACCTCGGTTTAATGTATCACTGAACAGCATTGCATGTTGTGTAACAGCCATTACACTGAAAACACACAATAGCCTGACACAAATGTGGTGAAGAGGAGAACATTAGATTGACAGCTATTTGAAAAGGTGCAGTTCTTCGCGTGTACTCTTTCTAATCCAAACATTGAGATGTGTGAAGGGCTCAGGCGTGTAACAGAAGTAACAAGAGTAAAAGAGCGCTGTAAAGAAGAAGCTGTAAAGAAAGAAGGAGGAGACAAGAGGGGCAGGTACAACAAGCTGCTGCATAAAACCTGTAATTACTATCCTGCAGAGTTTACTTAGCATTTGACTGGCTGTTTCTCTCTCTCTCTCTCTCTCTCTCTCTCTCTCTCTCGCTCGCTCGCTCTTTCTCTCTCTCTCTCTCTCTGACACACATGCAGTGTTTGTATAACTGATAAGCTAAGAGAGTAAGGGGGGGGGGGGGGAAGAAGGGAGGGAAACGAGCCCAGCTAAAAGACTGAAAACACACACTAGGGTGAGAAAGCTAATGGTTGTTATATAGAGAGTGCATAAACACAAAGAGAAGACAGAAAAAGAAGACAGAGGTGAGACATAGACAGAGAGAGAGAGAGAGAAGGGGTGAAGTCAGGGAAGGAGGAAGACCAAGGGTACAGAGGTTTTCTGCTGTGCTTGGATCATGTCTTTGATTGGAAAGGTGGCTCTGGTGACTGGGGGGGCTCAGGGCATTGGGAGAGCTGTGGTCCAGTTACTGCTGCAGAGCTCAGCCAAGGTCAGTACAATCCAACTTTCCTTTCTTCCTTTATAAATATGTTAATTTCATATGCTCTAAAATGACTTCAACTTCACTGTTTCTGCTTTTTTATTTCTTTGAACGTCTGTTTCCTGATGCAACTGTGCGATTATTCTTTAACTGTCATCTCTGGTGCTCAAACACAACCTAGTTTGACCTCACTGCCTTAATGCCCAGTTTCCAGTGGTTTGTTTTGTTTTTTTCTCAGAAACTTTAAAATGACTATTTTGTACTTCATGGACTGCCTTTAATAAAAAAAAAATAGTTAAGAAGAAATTTTAAAAAATGAAAGAAAGCAAACAAGCCTCTGAAAATATCTTTCACACTATATATAATGAGGCTAATTGTGGTGCAGCACAAATGTCAACTTGTCATTTGAGCTTGTACTTTTGTTCCTTCTTTGAGCAGCGAGCTACTGACTGTGCAGCTCACTGCCACACTTGTCAAACCACAGGTCTAACACAGCAGAGATGCACACAAACCTAACCCAGCTCTGCAGCATGTCTCCATGCTGCAGAATTTGTAAAAGTTCCACTCACTAACAGAGTTTTGTCTTCCAGGTGGCCGTGGTCGACCTGAACAAGATCTGCGGTGAACAGTGCAAGACACAACTGGACGCTGAGTTTGGAGAGGACAACAGCATATTTATTCAGTGTGATGTGTCCAATGGAGAAGCGCTGAAAGGTGCAGTACTTCACCTTTTACATCACTGACTACTTGTTGAGTGACAGCATGAAAACATTGGAGATTAACTTTCATCAAAGCATTCAGTCTGCTGAATTGTTTTTGTTTTGGTAGGGCTTCTATCTTAGGCAGTTGTGAAATTTAGTAGCCACAGATTGTGTTTCTCCATCAAAGTGAACTGTTCACGAGGTGGAACAGAGGGTTGCATTTTAAACATTATAAATCAGGAAGTGACTTTAAAAAAGCAAAACCCCCATCACTATTTTTGGCAGGCAATAGGAAGTTTTTCTTTCCTGGAGAGTCACTGTTTGCTAAATTGTCAGTGGGTTTAAAAGAGCTGTATGCTCAAGTCAAACCCATCACAACAGAGTATGTGTGACGTACGTAAAATAGCAAACTGTGGTCACTCAGGTGTGTTCAGCATAACTTGTTTCTGGATGTTTTTGTGTGTGTGGGTGTGTAAGGGTGAGGAAGAAGAAAATCACAGACTTAAAGTGTAAGTGAATAAGTGTGTCTTCGGGTGAGAGCGAGTGAGTGAGTGAGAGGAACAAGGTTTCATTGTCTGACATAGAAAATGTAAATCCCTGCAGGCTAACTGCTGTGGAATGCTGTTTAGTGTTACTGCTAACTGTGTGATCGTGCTGCTGTTGATGTGGACATGCACTGCAGGCCTGCGTCAAGCCACTGACGTGTGTGTGTTTGTGTATGTACTTGCATTTCTGCCATTGTCTAAGCCATTGTATTCATCATATTGTTCACTGATTAGCCATATTTATCTAATTGTGTGGAAGTATTGGGCAGTATGAGAGATGCAAAACCTTTGTTTACATGGTAGAAAGAAAAGCAAAAATGGATATAAGACATTATTTATAAAATCCAGATTATTAAAATGTAGAAATTGGATTGAGGTTATTATTATGCATAGGAAAAGAAATCTAATCTTGCCAGAAATTGTAGAGAAGTTGCCTGTTGTAAGCTCTGAAGATGAGAACCCTAGAAGAAAATGTATTTTTAAGCATCAATTTACACCGATCACTTTAAAACAGATGTGTATTTCTGTTTGGTAAACTGTGGAATTCCCTAGAAAATGCATTAAAATTAGGTGTGTTGTTTGTATTTGCAGGGTGTCCAAGTGTGGAATGAGGCAGGTGATGAGAGATAGTTTATCTGCTGTCATTAATACTTGATGAATCAGGCAATTCTTAATGTATTTATTATCATTGCAATTGAACAATGATTCTTAATAAGAGTTTGATTCAGCAGCCCCATCGCATTTTTCCCACATAATGACAAACATTTTGAAAGCAAAACTAAAGTACCCCTCTAATTATCAACTTAACACCACTGAAAAAAACACATTCTAAGACCAGCATGATTCTGTGCAAGTTAATTAGTTGTTAGTTTTCCCAAAAGCATTTAATGTAGCTTCGATCCATAGGTACAGAAAATGGCCTTGTGCTTACAATGCTCACCGCTCTTGTCTCAGTCTGTATTAATTGACCACAGACATTTTGAAATGTCAAATATATTGAGTTATATTGTTTTTGCTTCTCTTTATCAGTGCGAGAGAATGTGAAACCCACAATGTTCAATACAAATGTGGGACAGTATTGCTTAATGAGAGTAGACAAAAAGCATTGCCCAAGTGCAATGACAGTAAAGAAGTTGCATAAACTGTATTGACCAAGACATTTATTGGCAACAACAGTGCTATGTTTCCTCTTATGGTGATCACATGATATGTTGAACAAGAGCTACAAAATGTGAATAAGTATCAGCCTTACTGAATGTGCACAAAACCTCCTCCATATTTTGTCCACTTACTCAGGGGCAGATCTAGAATTTTTATCATTAGGATGGTCAGACTGAAGCATACGTTCAAAATAGGCTGGTACATTTGCAAAGTGATTTAAAAGGTTGTGCCTGGTAATTGTGCACGGAAATCAAGCTGATTTTCACACCAGGATGGTTATTTTTTGTATAATGTCCCACTGTGTGGTACATGTCTAAAACGCCACTCCAGACAATGTCTGAGGCTGAATTCTTCTAAAATTGTCTAGCGTTCATATGTGAAAAAGACTATACAGAGACAGACAACCGTTCACACTCACATTCACTACTATAAGTCGCAAATTTATCTAACATGCAACGCTTTGGACTGTGGGAGAAAACCAAAGGAAACCCACATGAGCACAGTCAGCCCTCAACCGTCTACACACAGTCATAATGAATCAATTGTATTGTATAGTTTCAATTTCAGCAGTTCATCCTTGGTTTGTGTCTGTTGTTCAGATGCTTTCCAGAGCACTGTGGACCGGTTTGGTCGTCTGGACATAGTTATCAACAATGCGGGCATCAACAATGAAAAGAACTGGGAGAAGACCATACAAGTCAACCTGGTAAGAACCTAAGTTCAGGTCCACTTAATTATAATAATATAATAGTCCCAAGAAGAGGGATTTATAACATGTAGTTTTCTTGCCCGAAACTGCAATGTACAAGTTTCTAGGTCATTTGTCCCAGCAGTAGAAAATAACCTTACCGTTGTTTACCAACCTTACCAACAACCATTGTTGTTTCTTAACGTAATTTACCCTGAAGTTGTTTTCCCTGGCCCTAATGTAGCTATTTTGTGTATATAAAGTTGTTCCTGTGGCATCAAAACGTGATGTTCCTAAAGAGTCCAGTACTGACACCAAAGTGCAACTGCATTGTCAATACCAGATGCAGTCGTTCCCAGGGCATAAAGAGTGGCTCTCCTGGAGCATCCAATATTAACGCCAAAAGCGTACCTGTAGCGTCAATATGATAAGTCAAAGGATGTACAAAGCGGCACATTTTGACACTTAGGAAGCATCAATATCTGATACTATGGGATGAGAACGTGTTGGAAATGAAGGCCACACATTTATATGCCCTCATTCCATCTATAAAAATGTAAAACTCCACCTGAGACTCATATGGAACTTAAAATGAAAAAATCGTTTTTACAAAATTTGTGTGAGCTGTAGTCGATGGATTTCTCGTAGTGTATTCGCGCTCTGCATGGAAACATTTACAAATAATGAGAGCAGAAAAAGTTTTACCACGAGTCTCAGTCTGATGCATAAATCGCACTCATGTTTCTATTAAGACGAGGTTGATAATCCACAACTATTCACTCAGTCTTTTTATAATATAGTTCTCTTCCTGAATTTCTCCTGTTAAGAAATATTTGTTGTTTAAAAGGTTGACCACAAGGAAGCTGACTTACTTAATCATTTCTGGCTGAAGATGGAATTTCTGCCTTATAAATTTCTGTTATTGTACAAAGGAGAAAACATGGCAACGCCATTTTGTTCTAAAAAGGTTCCAACTTTGAATTTCTACTCCCAATATTTATTTATACATGGCTTCAGGTGAAATATTTATTACTATTCTTTACAGATGGAGGACTGTTGCTTTCATAGGAAATATCTCTTAAAGGTCTGAATTTACAGGAAGAATAACCACATTAAACACATTAAACCACATTAAAAATATTGTTTCAAGACAGATTGTCAATAGATGGACATGTTGATCTCTGGGGTGGAAAACACATGGGGGAAAATTTCAGCCTAAATTTCAGCCTCCACATTTTTTGTGATGTGCTGACAAACAGCAGCCTAGAGATTTCCCCTGGATGACTGGAGATGACAAGGAATGCAAAGAATGGTTGGGGCTCAAAGCAGAGAGGCAGTCAAAACATTTTTAAAGATCTTAGATGGAATGAAATCCAGATGGACGCACAGTGTTGAGGGGCTTGGTGTACTAATGTTAAATACCTTATCCCCAATAACTAGATCCTCTGTGTTGACTCGGGTCTAGATGATGCATCACATCACAGTGAACAACAGTTATTCCATAGTTCGGAATAAGAACTAACATTTCAACTTCCAAATGGAAGGCAGCTCCAACTGCAAAAATAAATCCAAATAACCTCTTCTTGTATGCGTGACCACCGCTTGTGTTCTTTCTGTTTTATTTCTGTTGTTCAACTTCCATTTGAAACAACTAACCAACAGGCCAATATAACAAGTGATGCCAGTGATCTACACAGTATCTGACACCAGTGAAGCAGAGAGAAAAACAAGGTTAAGTTGATATAAATCAGCTGTTTTTGTATCCCAGGAGATTATGTAAAAACACACAAGTCTCTATTTTGAAATCAAGAAACTAGTGCAACTAGCCCATAAAATCGCAGCATCAGGTTTTCTTTAAAGCAGGTATTGAATCTTTTGTTATGGCTATATTCAGCTTTGACTGCTGCACTGATAGTGAGCTGGCAAACAAAGCCACACCCCCTGATCCTCTGGGTGACAGACTTCTGCATTCCATCAGAGGTGACCTTTGTACTTTTTTAAAAAATTGCACCAGGCGATTCAAATCACTATCAGTATTTACAACAGTCTGATCTCCAGACAAGACCTCTTTTGCTTTGTCACCATGTCACGCTACACAGATCTAAATCATTTTGGTCACAGTTTTCTAACTTTTAAAATGTATGGGGGCCTGGTGCATCAATGGGTAGAGTATAGAGGTGGGATGCAGAAGGCCGCAGGATTGAGTCCCATGCCAGAAGTGCGACCCACCTTGGTGTTGGTCCCGCTCCCGGATTAAATGCATCAAAAAACAACAAAACACAAAATGAATGTGGGGAATGTGTTCCACTGTGTTAACCCTTGAAAGGACAAGCCACTTTTGACTTCAAAAGTTTCTTAACAACTAGGACTCACAGCCTTCCGAAATAAGGATTATACAGGAGAGAAAAAAGCATCATATACAGCACAGAGACATCAGCTGGTAACAGAGACACTGTCTCTGTCACCACCATGTAGAGAAAGCTTTGATGAAGTTAGCTTTACATTTCAGTCTAGTGAATAACTTTAGTATGATGATAAAGCCATGAAGCAAAGTCTAGAGATCCCACGCATGTGCAGGTCACTACTGGATACTTCAGAAAACTGTAAAAACTGATGGTGCACATGAAAAAAACTAAAAAACACGGGGGTTAAATTCAGTTTAGAAAGTGGTTATCTCCTTTAATATGTGCATGAAGTAAAATTAACAAGTCCTGAACATTGGAGATTTCTGCAGAAACCTTATTTATGAGGAACATGTAGAAGAAATCCGGACTAGACTTGCACAGTCATGTTCTCAACAGCATCATCAAGTTTTTTATCAGTAATTCAGTCAAATAACTGCATAGGTCACTTTTCCACAGTATTTTTGTATTTCAAGGGCATTTTAGAGTATATATGTAGTACTGTCATTTCTCTAGTCAATCAATCAAAACGTTATCCGTATGAAAAAGTAGATTTTCAAGGACACAGTATAGAACTGTCTGAATGGGGATGTATCTTGAATGATGGGTGCGTATTTTAGGAAGTGTGCATGCTAAAGATAGGCCTCTTTGTAAGGACATTCCTTGGCACTTCACTTGCCACAACAGAAAGTATTTTAAATATTTCCTGAATGGAGATTTAGATCATTGACTCTTGTTAGGAGTAGCCAACGCGCTGAGCTGGAGGAGCTGCAGGAGCTGCAGGATATTGTTGTGGTTTTGTTTTCAGTAATTAGCCATTTAAAGTATGATGGTTATCTGTATGTTTTCTTATGACCCACAGAAGTGTTTTTCAGAAGAGTGTTAAAATTGCGCCTGTCTGACACCAGGCACCAGAATGTGCAAACTACACGTGGTTTAGTTGAGTTTAGGCAGACAGGACCTATGGTTTTGGTTTAAGAATGTTGCAGCTCGGCTTAAGGGGTGATATCAAAGAACTAGCAGCAATAAAGACCTACTGCTTCAGCTTTTGTCTGGGCTGACATGTGACACTTGAACACACCACAAAGACAAGAGCCAACAAGCATTCAGCACTGCAAGTTCTGCACCTGTATTACCATAGTAGCTTTTTGTGCAGTGATTCACCAAGGTGGACAATGAACAAAAACTGCAGATTCAATTCAATTCAACTTTATTTATATAGCGCCAATTCACAACAAAGTCATCTCAAGGCACTCTACAGAATAAAGTCAAGACTATAAAGATGTATAGAGAGAACCCAACAATTCCCCCTTGAGCAATCCCTAGGCAACAGTGGAGAGAAAAAACTCCCTTTAACGGAAGAAACCTCCAGCAGAACCAGGCTCAGGGTGGGCAACCATTTGCCTTGACCGGTTGGGCTGAGTGGAAAGGGGAGAGAGAAAAGAAACAGAGCAACAAAAGCAACAACAAAACATCGGGCAGGTTGGTAGGACGGGTAGCTGCACACTGAAAAACACAAAGCTTCAAATCCCAGGAAGTTAATCTCATACAGTAGTTACAATTTTGAAGTGAGAGGAGAGGAGAGAGTGACAGGAGGAGGGGGGGGTCCCCCAGAAGTCTAAGTGTAAGCTTTATCAAAGAGGAAGGTTTTGAGCCTAGACTTAAAACTAGAGAGGGTGTCTGCTTCCAGAATCAGAACTGGGAGCCGGTTCCACAAGAGAGGAGCTTGATAGCTAAAGGCTCTACCTCCCATTCTACCATTAGAAATTCTGGGAACCACAAGTAGGTCTGCATTCTGAGAGAATTGGTCTACTGGGAAGATATGGTGCTATGAAGGTCTTCTATATATGATGGAGCCTGACCATTCAGAGCTTTATATGTAAAAAGCAGGGTTTTAAATTCTATTCTAAATTTAATGGGAAGCCAATGGAGAGAAGCTAGTGAAGGTGAAATATGATCTCTCTTGCTAGTTCCAGTCAGCACTCTTGCTGCAGCATTTTGGATTAATTGCAGGCTCTTTAGGGAGTTACTGGGACATCCTGAAAGTAGGGAATTACAGTTGTCCAACCTAGAAGTAACAAATGCATGCACCAGTTTTTCGGCATCACTTTGAGACAGGATGCTCCTAATTTTGGCAATGTTCCATAGGTGGAAGAAAGCTGTTTCATATGTGAGTTAAAGGACAGATCCTCGTCAAAAATAACTCCAAGGTTCCTTGCAGTAGTACTGGAGGCCAGACTTATGCCATCTAGAGTAACGATATGGTTGGACATCATATTTCTTTCTTTGCCCAAATACTATGACCGTTTTGTCTGAGTTTAGATGTAAAAAACTGTGGTACATCCAGGCCTTTGTGTTGTAGACATGCTTGAAGCTTGAGTAACTGATTTTTTTTCATCTGGTTCTATATATAGATATAGCTTGGTATCATCAGCATAGCATCGGAAATTTATGAAGTGTTTTGTAAAAATGTTGACTAAAGGAGACATATATAAAGTAAAACGTATTGGTCCTAACACAGAGCCTTGTGGAACTCCATAGCTAACCTTTGTGTGCATGGAGGATTCATCATTAACATGAACAAATTGAAATCTATCAGATAGATAAGATTTAAACCAACCTAGTGCAGTTCCTGTAATTCCAATTTCATGTTCCAGTCTCTGTAATAAAATGTTGTGATCAATGGTATCAAATGCAGCACTAAGATTTAACAGAACAAGTATAGGGACTAGTCCATTATCTGAGGCCATGAGAAGATCGTTGGTGAGATTAGATATCGGTCTGTAATTGGCTACAACACCTGGGTCAAGACACGGGTTTTTAAGTAGTGGTTTAATTACAGCTACCTTATAGGCCTGTTCCTAAAGATAGATTAATGATTTCTAATATGAACTTATCTATTAAGGGTAAAGCTTCCTTGAGCAGCTTAGTTGGAATAGGGTCTAGCAGACAGATTGTTGGTTTAGATGAGATAATAATTGAAGTTAGCTCAGTGAGATCTATGGGTAAAAAGCAGGGATTGGGGCCTTATTCATGATTCTAGCAATGTTGTACATGAAGATCTATCTGTAATATTTGGGGGGAGGATCTGGTGAATTCTTTCTCTAATAGCTACAATTTTATTCATAAAGAAAGTCATGAAGTCATTGCTGCTCAGAGTGAAGGGAATAGTAGGCTCAACAGAACTATGGCTCCTAGTCAGCCTGGCTACAGTGCTGAAAAGAAACCGGGGGTTGTTCTTGTTTTCTTCTATTAATGATGAATAATATGTTGTTCTGGCATCACTGAGAGCTTTTTTGTACATTTTTAAACTGTATTTCCAGGCTAAATGAGATTCTTCTAACTTTCTGGAACGCCACTTCCTTTCTAACTTTCGTGTTTCCTGTTTTAAGTTGAGTGTTTGCGAACTATTCCATGGAGATCGCCTCTGCTGGTTTACTGCCTTCTTTTTTAAAGGGGCAACACTATCGAGTATTGAATGTAGTGAGGCTGCAGAATTGTCAACAAGATAATCAACTTGTGCAGGAGTAACATTAAGGAAACTACTTTCCATTGTATTAACATATGGTGAAGCAAGTGATGTAAAATAATTTCTTTACATTTGTTTTCACTTAAGCATCTGCTATAGTGGAATTTTTCCCTAACTGCTGTATAGTCTGTTATTGTAAATTCAAATGTTATTAGAAAATAGTCAGACAGAAGAGAGTTGTGAGGAAATATTGTTAAATTATCCGCTTGATAGAACATTTGACAGTGGTTGCACGTGCACTCTGATGATTGATTGATGATGGAGTCCAAAAGTGGGGACACACTTCAAAACTAGCAGATGCTCACTGATGGTCTGTCTTTGGCCCATGATCGACTGTTGACTTCTTTGGTTTAAAGTGTCAGTCTGAAAAAATCAATGATCAGAGTTCATGTGCAACCACTGTTAAATGTTTTTAATGTGTTTTTAATCATTTCTTTGGAAAACACTGGAGGTCTACAGCACAGACAAACAAGCTAATCCAGATCACAAACCAAACGTGAGTGGAGAGAATTCACTGGTTTTAGTGTCTTTATGGGCATTGTTGAAAATACAATACACAAAAAAAAATGACAGTTATCCTTTAAAATGAAGCGGATATTACATCTGTAGCCTCACATACAGTATGTTGCAACAGGTACATTATGCCATATTAACAAAGGTGATATCCTTTCCGGGACCCTGTCCATGGGTCAAAGTCCTCCCACGCCTCCTAGGAAAGGGTCCCTGGTTTCTCACATCTGGATGAGGTGACTGCCCAGACCAGTCTGCCTAAATGGTCACCTTTTTGTCAAGCAGTCTTTCCTGTAAAACCTTAGTGCCCATGGGAAAAATGCTCCTGGGATATATAGGACACCTCAATCACATGAGGATGCAGAACAGGCCATGTGAGGGCACCATGTTGCACAGGTGTTCATGTAGCTAAAAGCAAGTGTCTGAAGGTTTAACGAGGCAATTAATGGAGCAGAATCCCTCAAAGGATGGTTCACAATTTTGTGATTTTTTTCTAATGCAATCAGCCTAAAATTCTTCACCAGATTCTTAGTAATTCTAATGATTGTCATATATGACTATGTTTATAAATGAAGTGTGTTGTCTTCCACACAGCAGCAGATGTCCTCTACGATAAATGCGACTATCTTTACTTAGCAACAGGTTCACACCTTGTTGTAAATAAGTTTCACTTCCTTTTGTACATGCTGCACTTGTGAAGATTAACACTGTGTCTTTATTTCTACAGACCTCTGTAATAAAGGGGACCTACTTGGCACTGGAACACATGAGCAAAGAGAACGGCAAGGAAGGAGGCATCATTATTAATGTGTCCTCTATGGCAGGTAACATATACATATATACAGCTGTAAAATCTAATACTGTATAGCACAAACTGACTCATGCACTTATTTATTCACTTGCTAAAATAAAGATCGAGTTGGCCAAGCTGAAATTTCAGTTATTTTAAAATAAATTAGTGATCTTTCTAACACCCTTGCCAGTCTTGGGTATCAGATCAGATGCTGCTATTGTGTACTCCTACAATCCAAAAAAATTCTAACCTCACATTGGTTGAGCAGGTAGGTGTGTACTGTGAACCACTGTGTATAGTAGAAATGACAATAAAAGCCACTTGACTTGACTTGACTTGACTTGACTGTGACAAAAGTAAAGCCGACTGCAAGATGTGCAACTGATAACATTGATTCCTATGTTTTTAAGATTATTTTAAACGTGTAGTTTTTCCAACTGATGTCGGCAAAAAACAATCATCCTTCATCATGCTCCGTCCAAGTTGTCAGAGACTAGACATCTGTGACATTTGGTGGAAACAGTGTTTCAGTTTGAATTGTCTGATTTTTGAAAGTCTTAGCTAGTCTTTAGGTGTGTCCCCACTACTGTTTGAACCAGCAGTGACTGTCCTCTTGATGAGGATTTTACTATCCAGCAAGTTGTAGTACAACAGTTCAGTACTTGTATTAGTACTGGCAAGTTGGTTTCTTGGTTTGATAATAAAGAGGTTATGTGTGAAGTGACATGACACCTAATATGCAAAATCCCAGTGTTTCTCTAGCTTCCACTTCCACAGTTTACCTGAAACGATAAAAACGCTGAATAACACCACAGTCACCCAAACAATATGTTTTACTGCAAGATCAGAAAATTGGGGAAAAAAGGCGGTTTTGTTAGTTTTTATTTGCAATGTTTTGTATAATTCATCGCAAATTAAAGGTAACTTGTTTTAGTGACAATAAATCCCGCTGTTGACTTAGTGTTCTAAGTAACACACAAACACACACACACACACACATTGTCATGCAAACATAGAAAAACACACCTCTATCCCTGGGATTTTATCTAACTCACCTTGTTTTAGCACTTGCAAAAGTCTTACTCACAGTGATTTGTGTAAGAGGTTCAGGGACAGAATGGAGTCTGTTTTGATGTTATCATGACTTTTTAGAGGGACTGATCAGGCCTGGTGGATTTTCAAATCTTATGCCATTTTAAAATCATGGGGCAGCACAGACATGAAGATTTTAATTATTTTTTATATTTTAATTTCAAAGTACAAACTAGGAGATTCAATCAAGGACCCAGACCACACACTTGGTGTCTCTACTAAATTATCCATTGTGATCTCACAGAAACTCACGTAATAAAATATGACTTCAAAGCAAAACAAATGTGGAGGCGGCCTGTCCTGAGAAACCTGAACCCGAATGGTGTGTAACTTGTAGGACGAGCTGAAGCTGAGTTGGCAATAAAATCTATTAATAATGAAACGTCGCTCTTGTCTTCCAACTCCCTGTCCTAACTGTTACCTGGATCAGATGTGTTTAGTCGGTCAGAAAGATCCTGTTCTTCGGGATCATAACCAGCCTCGGGTTGGTAATGACCACACATACATACTATAAAGCCTTTGGGAGAATAGGCTCTCAACTGCTATTTCAAGATGATACCATAAAGGGTTAACAGGCAATGTAGAAAAGTGTAATACTGCAGAATTCTGTGGAAGATTAAGTGTGTGAGTGTAGGACAACTGACCCTGAGGACAGTGGAAAGGAAATGTAATTTGATTTACCTCTGAGTCACGATCCGGCAAGTCGCTGCACTTATCTGAGCCGTATTAGATTACAGAATCATATCATTCATAGGCAGAATTCTGAGGCGGAAAGAAACTTCTTTATAACTTCTGCTACTGCTACTCAAATAAAATTTTAGTGAGACTTCAGTTCTAGTGAAACCATGTATGTTTCCAAACATTCCTTTCTCTTTTCTGGAAGACAAACACGTGGGGACTTATTTACATCGGGCTGTTATTAATGATGGACTTCTCTCATTCTCCGGAAGCTAGGCCTGTGACAACATCTCTTTTCCTGTGTGTGTGTGTGTGTGTGTGTGTGTTAAAAAAATGACATAAAAAAGCAACCATGACAGGTTGGCACACATCCACTAGAACCTAAAGTACAGGATTTGTCTCCGTCATGGAATAGCTGACACTCCAAAATCATCTTTGTTTTGCTTTCCACACACTCACTCACACACACACTAGTACAGGGTAACTAAAGGTTATATTGTAGAGCCGGACAGCTAACAGCTCTGCATGAGTCACCAAACTCTGCCATATGTACACACTATCTTATTAGCACAACTTCTACCAACACAACGGCATTTACTTTGACTGCAAACACCTACATTAACTCTATAATGACAAAACCCTGGACATTTTACCCTTTTTGTTGTACCCTTGTTGACTAGTTAGGTGAGTTGATTCCTGTTATTCTTCCTGACTGCACATCAATCAGACTGCTGTGACTCTCCCATTTCCCCCTGACCAAGTAGCACTGTGACCGGCTCATCTTTCAAAACTCTTCCCTCACTTGTAATGTTTGTCCTTTCACATGCGGTGTAGTTTCCCCTGAAGGGCCTCAGGTGTGGAGCAGGGAGGGTTGAGCTGGAAGTGGTTGCAACAGCACCGAAGCATCTCCATTGTTGACCAAACTATACTCTTTGCACTCAGGGTATAAAATTTTCTTATCTCTGATACTGCACTAACTCAACATGCTGAGATAAAGTAAATAAAATGTCAGTCTCCAACACAATTAAAATATAGCCAGAATGCATATTGCTTTGCATAAAATAATGAAAGTTATTTTTTGGGGGGTGCATCATATTTTTGAAAAATCAACAGCCTAATATGTCTGATTTTATGACATAACATTATGGTTATTGTTATTGTTAATGTTTTAGAACGCTGTCATGAAATCAGATGTTTTTAATCAGTTGCTGACTGACGGAAAAGAAAAAGAAATGCTGAATGCAAAAACTTTTTGCTGAATGCAAAAAGTTGACTTTTTGGTGGATTTTTCTAAGATCCCACTTGCTTGATCATCTTCTTCAACATCTAAGTTCAAGTTGTCCATGTGGTCAGTAACATTGTCTGAGCCATTAGAAAAACTTGTCTATTGCTCAGCTCCCAAAAACAGGGGCCGGCACTAGTGATGTCAAGTGACTGAGTACTTTATTTTGGTTTTTTACTTAAGTACAAATTTGAGGTATTTCTTCTCATTAAATACTTATAATAAATACTGCTACTTTACACTAGATTTCAGAGAACATTGCTGTACTTTTAGTCTAATAAAATTATTTGAAAACATATAATTACCAGTTACTTTTTGAGATTCAGATAAAATAAACAAAACACAGTGTATCTGTAAGACATCCCTGGTGTGAAATTTATAAACTACCCAGCATTTATAAAGTAATTTCCATTATAATTAATAGATATGAAACATCATCAAAACATTGTAAACAGTTAATAGACACTTTTATTTCTTAGGGACAATATATGTCTTTAATCTGAACCAGAGAAACTTAATAAAGATACATTTCATAGACCCTAATAGTTAATAACATAGATGATAATATTGTGATTAGTGCTTAAAATCAGCTCAGCCATTACCAACAGTGACCTTTGAGCCTTATTTTTTATTATTTACTGTACATATGTTTTTCCATAATTATCATAATTCACATTGTTTAGGGGGCCTGGTGGCTCAGAGGTAGAGCATTGGATTTGGTTGCAGAAAGCAGCAGGTTCAAATCCCACCCAACCAGGCGTGGCCCGACCCAGCCACTAAGGGCGACCTCAGTCCTGAGCCCGGACAAAGATATGGGAGGGTTATGGCAGGTAGGGCATCTGGCGTAAAAATACATGCCAAATCAACATGCAGAACTTGTTCCACTGTGACCCCTGAAGGGACAAGCTGAAGGAGATGATGACAATTAATGTTGTTTAAAATACATTGTTTAAATCATGGGCTTAGTACTTTTACCTTAGTTAAAGATTTGTTTTTAGTTTAGTTTTTTTGGCTAATACCTTTACTTTTGTATTTAATACAGTAAACATTTTAGATTTTCACAACATTGTAGAACGTTCACTTTTACTTTAAACTGTGGTACTTTGGACTTTGGGTCCTGACATTCAGGTGCATGTTGTACAGGGGATCTTTGTGCAGTGCTTCAGGAAACAAGCAGAGTAGCAGGTTTCACTTTTAGCTGTATACTTTAGCTGCTGTATGTAAGAACAGGATTTCAGTGTAGGCATTTGGTCAGTTTACTGAAATCTAATGTGAACGTGCTGCTTTTAAAGCTTTGTGTCATTTAGAGCAACAGCATTCCAGCAAATGTTTTTGATTACTGGACACGTCATATTGTAGATATAGAACAGTTTCGCATTTACTAACAGCAAACATATGGTAATCATTTTTCACTTATCTCACTTGTGATAACATCAGTGTGTGTGTGTGTGTGTGTGTGTGTTTGTGTGTGTGTGTATACTTGCCATTTCCATGAAAAAAACAGACTTGTTCAGACATAGTCACGTGTACTACATGTGAATTATTTTGGGGGAAAGAATGTGTATGTTGTTCTCTCTCAGTTTTTAGACTCTTTTAGCTGTGGAGGCTAAAGTCAAAGTGTAGTTTAAAACCATGTGATGTGTGATACTGCAGCTTTAGGTGTTTGTGGTTGCAGTGTTAAACAGCTTGAAGCTTTTTGCTACCACTCTGTCATTTGTACTCACCTATTTCCTGTAATTAGGTTTCTATTATTTCTGCCTCTCTTTCTCTCTCCCTCCTTGCAAATGACCTCATGCAGCTGTGTTTGCGTTAAGCTCAGAAACAAATATAATAAAGTAAAAACAACCATAACATGCATGGACTTTAAGCCCATTGCTGAGAAATGTGTTCTGAAGTAACCTTTTCTGAACGGTTGCCCTGAGATGCCAATAATCAGAAGCAGCTGAAGAGGCTCATCTGCAAATTTCATTAGGAGGTGCGAGAGGAAAAAAATGCACTCGGACCATCACTGAAGTAGAATATGTGTAATGTAAGACATTTTTTGAATTTTTTATTTTTTTTGATTTGCATGAGTAGTATTCATTAAAATAATTGCTCTTTAAAACTGAACAACTATATAAAAAACTAAATTAATAAGGAGAATTGTTGTATTTTACGGGCTATTGTGCTCTAACGTGGGAAAAGCAAAGTGAGCAGTTGAGAGTTGTGAGAAACGTGAGCTGAGCTTTATCTCATTAAACTTGGACTAACTGTGCAACAATGGGAAGCTGCTGTTCAGAAACAGATGGTTTTTTGGGAAACAGCCCTGTACATGCACAGTATTCCCTAAACAAAATAAAGACACACTGGGTATTCATGGCACCAAAATGAATTCTGCTTATTCTTGACAACATGAGTTGTTTTTTTTCTTTCTTCTTCTCTTCAGCATTCCTACATTCTCCTCATCAGCCTGTTTACACTGCTACTAAACATGGAGTCATTGGTTTCACTAGAGCTATGGCGGTAAGACACAAATGCACAATAAAAAAAGACACTATAGATGGACTTTCGTATATTGTTTGGATGCTGTGTCCTCTAAAAAAGTCAGCTCAGACATTCATTGTATGTGTCTTTCCAGGACGCATCCTGTGTAGGTAATTACGGGGTCCGTATTAACGTCTTGTGTCCGGCTTTCGTTGATACTCCTCTGCTGCACTCCGTGGAAAATGAGGACAACATGGGCAAGTTTGTCAAGTTTAAGGATGATTTCAAACACCGCATGGACAAGTTTGGAGTTCTAAAGTGAGTTTTGCACACACCAAGACACATGTATATTTGCTTTCTCAAATCCTCTTTGTATGTACAGCATGTCTTCAAATGTACATTGACTGTCAGCAACAGCCAGGGCGCATTGAGCTCTGTCTGTGTTCAGGATGAACCTACATTTTAAACTTATATGTGAACACTGTCTATGGAGGAGCTAAGCCCCCCACAGACTCTTGGGGCCCACTTTGGGGAGCGAGTTTACGCTGTCTTTATATAATAATATATTGGTGTTTTAAATGTTCTACGTGTGTTGGTGTGATGCAGTGGAGTTCAAACAGAATCCAAATAAAACCTCCAAAATGATGAATCAGTATATCAAATTAGGGATCAAGGGATCAAGTTATGGGTTACAGCTCGCAGCTTTTCTGAGGCAGTAAAATAGTTCTTCATTGTGTTTTTGCTGGCCAGGCTGCAAGTGTAAAAACAAACAGAACCTAAGTCATTCATGTTTGGACTCCTTCATAGCAGGTTTTACAACTCCAGGAATATAAAAAAGCTATAATATAAAATGAGCTTCTCCCCTATATGTTCTCTCATTATAAATGACAGCACAATGCTCCATGCCAATCCAATACAAGGGGGGGTTCTGGCTGCCCCCGTTATAGGCTTGATATAAGACAGGATTTTAATCCTACACATCTTTGCAGGTTGTAAATACTAACAAAGCTATTGAGCTCTCTGAGGTCCCTGAATGCCTATAAATAAAATCTGATTTTACTTCATGTGTTTAGAACTATTTGAAATATTAACTTGATGAATGCCTCATGAGTGACTTGGCAGTCCCTGGTCAACAAAGCTGTTTTGAGCTGTATATTGTTCTTTCTACTAAAGATGCCAGATTTGGTCATTTTCTGTGTTTAATCCAAACAACTGCAGTTAAGAGCATGTGGAGCATCTCTGCTACTATTTGGCTCTTTATTTGTTTTTTACTTTTGTCTCTGTTCTGATTACATTCTTGTTTCAAACAAGTGGTGCAAAGTCAGCTTGGCTGTCAACCATACTTTAAGGAAACCTGACAAGTGTTTATTTGAAGCAGTCCTGAGTGGAATGCTCTCATATTACATAGGGCTATAACAGGACAGCTATGAGAGAATCTGATTTTTTTTTTTTAAAAAGGCTTTACTTGTAACGACCAGAACAGTGTTTATTTATGGTTCTGGGGAGGCCTGAAAAAGTTCAAATTGTGCAGCTCAGAGTCAAGCAGCAAGAAACATTTGCCCGAGAAAATTGAAGCCAGATGACTTTATTATAAAACACATCAACAGACAGACTGACACACTCAGAAACTGACTTCAGTAAACAGTATTTCTTGTGCAAAGTCTGATCCCAAAACAACAAAATTAAACCTGCTGTACCCCCTCACTCACAGTGTGTGTCTTTTATATCTGTAGTTTTATCTCATGCCCCCTTTCTTGTCTGTGCAGGCCATCACTGATAGCAGAGGGCATGATGAAGTTGATCGTGGACACCAGTCTGAACGGGGCAGTGATGAAAATCACCTGCTCTAAGGGAATCCACTTCCACACCTATGAGCCCATGTCTGCTTGAGCTTTGATAAACTTGACTCCACACTGCTGCTGGATAAACACTGTAGCACTTCAGCCCATCTGGCTGTCACACAAGGACTGGTTCAGGACATCCGGTGTTGCTGGAGTAAATATCAGAACTGTCTCAGAGTAGTGCCTGGATTTGGATAATTTAATAATCATAATAATATAAATGTCGACATATAAAAAAGACCCAAAGTATAGATCTGTGTTTTTCAGTTAGATTTTTATGCTTTTCAGAAAACACCTCAGATATGACTGATTATGCAGTGTTAATTATAAGAACTGTAACAATTATTTAACAGCTGTTTTTATACATTTGTGTAAAAATAAAGAATTGCAGTAATATAATTTTGCATTGATCTTGTATTATGAGTTCAACAAATATGTTTAATCTAAGTTGATGATAGTAGTTCTCTTATTTATGTACAGTGACAAACATTTGTGAACTTCTCTACATGAATATGACCTAAAATATGATTTTCACACAAGTCCTTAAATAAGTTTAATGGAACCCAGGTAAACAAATTGGTCAAAGAAAACAATACACTTCTTCATTTATGAATTGAAGAAAACGGTCTTGATTTATACATTTGAGTTTGGCAAAGTTATGTGAAACTCTAGGACTGTTTGTTAGAAAAGGAAATTAGGGTGTTTTCAGTCAGTGGGATGACGGGTTTGAGTCTGAGGCCCTGCCTTATTTAAAGATGTAAGACGTTGACAGCTCAGATTTGTGTGTCATAGCTTGAACAAAGGAGGTTTTGAGTTCAAACAACACCAATACCTTTCCTACAGGCAGTTGACCAGCAAAGATCACACCAGGAGCAGTAATAGTCCAGAAACCCTCAGGGTAAGATTAGGAAACTCTCTTTTTGTGGCTAATTATTCAGTCCATCTGAAGAATAGTGAACAACAATGGTGCACATGGCAGAACTGCAAGGAGGAAGCCACTTCTCTCCAAAAAGAACATTTCTGCCAGTCTACAGTTTGATCAAGGCCATGTTAATAAACTAAAAAGCTGTTAGAAGGATATTCTGTGGACAGACCAATGTAGAATTTTAATTTTTTGGCCTAAATGACAAGCATTATGTTTGATGACAACAAAACTCTGCATTCCAGTGTAAGAACCTATCAGCAGAACATAGTGGTGGTAGTATCAAGCTCTTGTCTTGCTTTGCTGCCTCTTAATCAGGGATCATGACTTCATTAATGGAGCTATGAGTTGTAGAAGCAAATCTGAGAACATTCACTTTTATGAGAGTTACAATAATTATTTTCTGCAGTACTTCCACTGCCCTATGCTGTACACAATCACCTCACTCTAAAAATAAGTTACAACTATGAAGAAATTGTAAGAATTCTTTGATTCCAAATAATTGTATTTTTCCAAACAATTTCCAAACAATTTCTATTAATTAATAAGTATGTTAGAGTTGTAAAATGTAATGCTGTTGCAAAATTTCACTGTTTTCAACAGTGACATACAAAGGGGGAAAAGGAAAGGCTTTGTTCGTTAAATGCTTTTTTTTTTTCAGATTTCTGCATTCTGAGTACTTAGTATTGAGTACACATAAGCAGGCTGAGACCTCTGTCTACATTTAACATGAATCAGCACAGATGAGAACCCATTTAGAACACACACACAAGCGCACACACACACACTGTGTTCTTCCTGTTTGGATCAGTGCAGTGGTAAACACAGCACACTGCCTGGGCTTGGTACAAATATTACATTTTCAACAGTCCCTCTCAGTTAAACATTGTGGTAGAGGAATAACAGAAGATCGTCAGCACTCACTCTGACACTGCCAAATTCTGTAAGTCCTGTTTAGTACATACAGGATTGAAAGCTCTGTTTTATGTGCTTTATTATTCATCTGATGTTTTTGGCTGCTACAACACTTGAAAAGCATCCTGTCCACCTGTGCTACATTACCAGAAAATGTCAGCAGTAGCAGAATTCAGCATGATGCGTAATGGTGCAAGGAAATCAGACATTTAGTATATAACACAATACTATATATAGTATTGTATATTGTATAGTATATAACGCAATACTACAGCTGTTGAAACAGTGACATAACCTGCGTTTCCATGTTCTGATTTACAGAACACACCTGATCAATGTAACCAGCAGTGAGTAGGGCAGAGATACTATAGATAGTTAGAAACCTGGGAAGCCTGGGAAGGTCTAGATGCTCTTCACAATCTCTGTATATTTTAAGTTAGTCTTTTGTTCATGTAATAATATTCTGTTTCCATACGGTAGCATGTATGTCTTGCATGAACCTGACACACAAAAAATAAGGTCAAGCCTCAGATAAAGCTCAGTGGTTGGTTTATTCCAGCATATGTTTTTACATCAGTAGAAGAAAATCAATAAGAATTATACCCTGTGTATATATGCTCACACACTTTCAGCTGAAGTAAAGAGCACGAAATCCCCTGTCACAAAAGAAGCATGAATGGCTAACTTCTTGTTACAGCTAAGCTAGCCAGAGCCAAAATCTACTAAAACCATGGGCTTGTGGAAAACTAAATTGTCCTCACACAATCACTAATGTGTTGCTGATGTCACCATGATTGTTGCTTTAGTAATTTATAAAGGTTGGCCACTAGAGCACAAAAAGCCATTCGGGGCCCAGTTTTCCTTCTTCCTTCCTTCCTTCCAATCTGTAAACCAATAGCTTGGAACGTACTCTTTGTATATATTATACTGTATGTGTGTGTGTGTGTGTGTGTTAGAAGGGGTTGATGCGGACTCCTGTTCCCAGTGGA
Organism: Channa argus; assembly: GCF_033026475.1. NCBI lineage: Eukaryota > Metazoa > Chordata > Actinopteri > Anabantiformes > Channidae > Channa > Channa argus. The sequence goes on along the minus strand of NC_090199.1, from coordinate 28,501,310 downwards.
GAGAAGGGGTTGACCTTTGCCCACATTAGTGCATCATTAAGGGAGATTGCTGATTTACCATCTTCTAGGAAAAACACAGGACCCTGCACATTGAATAAAAATAAGAAAAGCATGGGAAAATTCAGAAAGGGGTCCAGAATCACATATATGAATGAAAATACAAGAAACACACACCTGTATTCTGTGTCCAGTGAAGCAGGACAGCTGAACATCAGAGTGGCTCGGCAGATTAGAGCCTGTCACATAATCAGCTCCACACAGGACTAAAGCATCTGACAGAGCGAGAGACAATATGTTTTAATCAATAATAATTGCACATGACGTGTATTCACTCTCAACAGGTTTCACTGAATATTTGCCAAAAAGACTATAATAATATTTTATGGAGCTTAGCAAACAAATATGTCATTCTGTCCGTTCTGTTCCTTGCTTTGTTTCTCCACCTAGGCCCCACTTCGTGCAATCAGAGAACCACTTACACACAGTGGCCAATCACCAATCATATCTCTCGTTATCATTTAAATTAGCTCCAGTTCCTGATACTCATCTTGCCTCTACCAGCTTTCAAGTGTCTAGCTAGTTATGGAAGTTGCATATTCTTGATGAATTCTGTGTCTATTTCTTTATGAGCACATCATTATTTCCTTTAACAAGACTTTGTATTTAGTTTCTCCAGATTAAGCTATTAATAGAAATGGTATTTTACCAGAGTTTGTGGGTTGGATTCTCCTGTTGAGGCAGCTGAATTCTTGCCTTTGACACTCTGTTGGAGGACTGGTGAAAACACACAGACAGACATTGTTGCTGTGTACTGTAAATGTGTATAAACAATGCAATATGCTGCACTTTTCCCTCACTGGCCCTGCTCTGGAAAATATTTAGGTATATTAAACCTACATGGTCTCAAATTTCATAATAATCATCATAATCATAATATGGTAATAATGAAACATTTAATTCTAGGCGTCACATTTGACACACGTCTCTTTTTATTATTTTAGTCTATAGGGACTACAGAAGGATTTCCGTTGACAATACATTTATAAAATAATGGGCACTGGAAAAAACTGCAGCAAAGCTGAGTGGCTGGTGCTAGGTTGTTTTGTAAGAAGGTGCAACAGGAAGTGATTGGAACAGACCAAGGAGCTGCACTAGCTCCAAACAACAATGTGCTTGCTCCTTAGACAGGCCAAAATTACATCATTGCTGAGTTTTGGGGACTTGCATGTGTGTTTGCTGAGACCGCCACATGATGCATCCCACTTCTCTCCCTCTTCTGTGTTGCCTTGGTACCTAGCCACATTGTGGCTTTGACTCTTAGTCGTACTGGGCAGCTGAGATTTGAGGCATGACCACAGTGACGGCCTCTTTAGTGTCCTCCTCTACCACACATCCTTCTCCTTTATCTGCCTTTTAGAAATTACTTCTTGATTTCCTTGATTTCCTGAATCTTTTTCTTTGTGTTTGTCCATATGTGTAGCCTACTTGCTGCTGCTTTGTGTGCAGGCTCGCCATGCATCCAGCTCCACAGAAAGCTGCTCAATCTTCAGAGGAACACACACCTCCCTCCGCTTCAACAACTGACTGACAAGCAGGAAAAAGTATGTTAGGTGGACTTACATAAGAATCATTACATATCATCATCATCATTTCCAGTTTTAACCTGATTAAGCTAATTATAGTATGATAAATACTAAACCACCTGTGTGTCAGGCATCAAAATCTAATTGCAAAGCACATAGGGCCCCTTACTGATGTACATTCTCCTAAAACAGCTCTGCCCTAAAGTGTCTCATCAGAATCTTTAAGGATACAAATATAGCAGTGTCTTTCTGACTGTCTGGATTCTTGGTATTGTCTGTATTGTGCTATTTAAAATAGAATCTTTCTCACTAGCTCAATGGCAGCTTTTTGACAGAGGCCTGACCTTTTTTGTGGTAACAAAGATTGTTGAGCCAAGTGTAAGGATAAATAAAATTAAGCTTTCTGTAGCTCTCACTCAATCGTATATAGATATGAAGTTTCAATAAAGAATTGGTAACACATCCATGTACACAATTGTGCATTTACCTGGTGTACTCATAGAGTGCGGGTACGACGCTGGAATACTGTCTTCGAATGGCAAGCAAAGCTCCAATATAACCACACAGGATCAACAGCTCACTACGGGCTCTACAGAAATACACACAGACATATACACACACACATTTACATGCAAAAATGACCTGGATAATGAGCAAAGTATGGGGCGTAAAATAAAACTCAAACAGCTAATTTAAATCTTAATACTAATACTACAGTACTCAGTCAACTTGGCCATGATGAGGCGGTCAGTTCTGATGTAACTCATCAGGTCCAGGATGGGCTGAACACTTTCCACAGTCCAATCAGTTCCAGTCAGCTGTTCTGGTGAGGAGGAAAGATAGAGACAGCTAATTAGTGCTTTATAAAGATGGAATTTTAGCTCATTTTCTAATCAACAATAAGACTGCACTTCATAACCAATAAGAATAGGCCTTAAGAAGTGTTACTACTTAGTAACTTTATTGGGTATGTATGTATGTTTATAGTCAACAGCTTTGGTTGTACTTTTTGATCATTGCAGATTTTTTTGGTCTTCACTGGTAATTTATAAATTTGAAAATGCACAAGCAAATAGAAGAATGAATTTATATAGACAAATATATATGGATATATACATTTACCAAAGATGAAATGTTATCTCATTTAAAACTACAGTGTGGAAGGTTTTTTTGTCCAAATATGTTTAATTTGATTACATTAGAATTCAAATGTTATTTTAGTTATTTTGTGTTGGATGTAATTTGAATGTGTGTGATTGAGGTTCTTTAAAATCTGCAGATATTGTGTTAGGTACTTAACCACACAGAGACACACAGACACAGAGTTGTCAATACCTTTAACATGATCTATCCCTATCCGAAGCGCGTTCTCAGGTTCTGAGCTCAGAAGGTGGAATTTAATAGCTGAAAACAAGTCTGCTTCACTCATGGCCGCTTGTGCTAAGTCCTTACACTCTTCTAATGAAGGAAGACCGCACTTGAATGACAAACAGCACATAATGACACAGACTGTAAACATCACAACTGTCATTTGCATCGAACATGGAGCTTTTATTGCAATTTGTCCAAGATTTAAGTTTGCCAGCTCACCCTTTCATGTAACTGATTGATTTCAGCATCACTTCCTGGGTATAATGCACACAGCTTTGCCAATAAAATGTAGTTGTCAGGAATCATTTGGACTAGTTCAGTTGAGAGCTCCCTAAATGTAAACACAGAAAATATTCTCTAAATGTTCTGTTTCGTACACAGGGTGTGCCTTTTAAGAAGCCACATGTTTTTATTGTGTATTTTTAAAGTCACTGAAGCTGATGGATACACAGGGAAATGATAGATTGACACAGTCCACCTGCAGGAACGGGGCCTCCGATGCCTATTTTTCCAAATAAGTAACATTTTTTATGATACTCAAACATAGACTTTATAGCCATTGTTATTACAGCTGCCTTAACACCAGATCAAATAATGGCAATCTCAGAAAAGTAGTCAAATGAAGGTTGTTATTAACAAGGTTAATATGAGTGTATTTATTGTGAGATTTGCAATATGAAAAGATCAAACATTTATGTATATAAAGAAAATAGGAAATATAATAAATGGCAGATGTAAATATTAAATTGTTGAGTATACATGCATTGACGTACCATGTAGATGTGGTCATGTACTTCCTGGCTAGGAGTTCAAGGCAGTATGCAGTGCTTTGACTGCCTGGTTCTCCCAGTACCATCCCCACGCATGCAGCCAACTCAAGCTCATTACCTCGGATCAGACTACACATGGCTAACTAAAAACATTAACACACAAACACATGTAATTCAACCCAATTTCAAAACACATTTCTAGATACAGAGAACTGTTCACATTTCTGGTAGTGACACGCTGATGTGTGTACCTTGATGTTGTCTGCAGCTAGGTGACAGCATGCTGCCAGGACAGAGCAGCCATCCTGAAAGTACCACTCAGCTAGTTCCTTACACACTTTATGGAGAAGACTGGACAGATAAATACAATTGATAACAAAGAATCACAAACATCTAGAATTCATTTTAGATTTTCTTAATAAGTAAACCTAGAAGTTCTTGGTTTCTTCACAAATGTTGTGCTTATTTTCTTTTTGTAATTGTGCAATTGAGGAGCGAACTAGGACCTTGAATTAAATGAGGTGAGGTACCCATGGTCTTAAGTATGATGTTTTTTTACATACTATAAATGGTTAATTGTTTTCTCATTGAAAATACCTAGAGGTGAATTTGTCTATACTGATGTTTGTAACACTGCAGTATATACCAGTGTAATGCTTTCATTTGCATGTCTGAAAGTTGTTTAGTGATTTATTATTGAGTATTCACTTTAGAATGAGTGAGCATGTGGCTCGCTCATTCTCATTTCCTAGAGGGAGTACACACCAGAGTACATTTAATTTCGTACTAAACTTGTAAATACACAGGCAGAAAAGAGTCACGTGTCCTTTCATGGCCAGTGCTAATTAGTGCTGAGATGAATCAGCTCTATTTACCGATAAGCTGATTACAGCTTAGGTTCTTAGATGCTCCTTGACTGAGCGAACTATACACTTGCTCTTTTTTGGATTTGGGGTCTCAGTACTACAAACCATCCTTAGGCTCCTATCCCACTTCCAGTGTTCTTATTTTAAACATTAAATTACATGGCTCTTGCTATAATGCTTAAGGTATCAGTTTTTCTGATGTAGATAATATTAAACTGTTTTGATTCAACAAGTGGCAATGTAGTAAAGAATTCACTTACACAGTCAAGGTCACACATAGAGAATAACAGTGTTATTGTACTTGTTTTACCTCTGGTATTGTTGTCTGTTGTCCACATCATTAGTAATGTGATTAGCTGGGGAGCTATGAGATGCACAAATGTTCCCTTCACACGCTCCCTGGAATTAAGAAAGATTATTTTTATTTCTGACCTATATCGTCACATTAATCCAAAATTCTGTTTGAGTGTTTCCTCACACCCTTGTTTGCGTTCCTCTAATGAAGAACTACCACTTATCCATCCCTGCATGAGTGTCTATATCCCTTTGCTCTCTGTACCTGTGCTATCAGTAAGGCTTCCAGCAGTTGTCCTCTACCAGTGAAGAAAGCTACAAGTTTTTTTATGTCTCCTGTGGCGATGCAGTATGGGATAGCATCATCATTATCTTCAGCCATCAGCTGGTCAGCTCGCCTGTGACATAACCATATTACATTCAATTACACAATCAAATATTGCCCTTGGCTCAAAAATATAAAAGGTCTTTAGAATAAACTGTATCAAAGAGGAACATTTTGATGCATATAACTAACTTAAAGGATTATATGCCATTGGTTTAATTTAGAATAGCAAACATTATTGGAGCTAGTTATAATAGCTACAGTCAGTTTTTGACTTTTGAGTGAGACATGCCTAATTTCGAAAGATATGCATTAAAATCCTAATGGATCGTAATAGACTGGCATATATCAAACCAGCTTTTGAAGAGCGGTATTTATCTTAAGTGTCATCAAGGTTGTGATTCGTGAACACAGAGTTTGGGGTTTTCTAAAGTTTTTTAGTGTAATCAGTATTATTTATATTTTTCCATGATTACACCTTCAGTTATCACTATAATGTTGACTCACTACTCTGACACAACTCTGTTTTGAAAGTGATGGATGACGGATTATTGCACTGTCTTACACTGTACTATACAAGTGTGCAGTATCAGGATTGTGAAATTTAGCACTAAGGCAGAGACTAACAGCACCTTAAGTCATTGAGCAAACACTAATAATAGTCATTCTGACTTAGCACAAAAAATGTGGAATGAGTAAGGAAATATTTGTGGTATTTTACATTTTGTTTGGTAAAAAAGCTAAAAAAAAAACATTTAAACCAAGGTTACCTCTGCATTAGTTTCTTCCAGTATTTCATGGAAACTCCTGGTGCCACAGATAAAGCTTTTTCCCACTGAAAGAGAGATAATAAAGGTTATTTTCTTTAATTCACACTGTCAATTTTTTTCAAATTCAAACAATTATACTTTTTATTTCTACCTTGAAATACAGATTGCATGACAGGTGATAGCTATTTTGCATCATGCTCTTAAAATTAGACATTTTTGTATCCACTCTAGAAACCAATATTTATTACAAATCCACAACTTCATGGAAACCACTATGGTAAACAGCGTACAAGAGTACAAATGAAAACCCAAATAAAAATATCCAAATTAAAATATCCACTCTAAAACTCTACTAGTCACTGAACCACGTTTTGTTTACCAATCCACTTCTTGAGTGTTTTAATAAATTAATATGGATGTGCCTGGCAAGGAGCCACCAGACTTTTTCTTTTTTATTTATTTAAATTTTCTTGTTGATATTGTAGAACAGTGCTGTGGTAGCTCTCTTCTTTCCACCCAATAAAAAATCCCCACATATGGAAAATATCCATTCTACAAATGCCTGGTGAGCAGACATTAGGTGCCACAGGGACTAAGTCTGATCTGACCTAACTTTAAATCACTCTTTGTGCTCTTCCCTGCAGTTTTGTTTTACTGTCTAAAATGTCTTGTCATTTCTAATCAGTCTAAGTTCCTTTGATAAATTTTTAATAAGTTTGGTTTCAGTTTTTGTTTTACTTAGCATGTAATAACTTTGGTGCCTGCTGACTGATTTTGTTTGGTTTAGGGGCTTTGGTATAACAGACTTATGATAGATATCACATAATACACTTTGCCACTGATAATGTTTAGAAGGATAAAAAGATGTTTTAAAATGTCCAATCACAGATAGGACAAAATCAAAAGCATCTGAGTCACATGATTTTGCACACGCACTCACAGACAGAAACAAACCTGTCCCAGCTCCACCATTAATTCGCAGTATCTCTGAATCTGTCCCAGTCTCAGGTGGATGTCTGCTGCTTCTTTCAGCCTCTCCTCTTTACTGGGGGCTCCGATACCTCCTCCAAATTTAGACATCTTTACTATAGTCAGCTCCTGGGCTTCAGACTAAATAACACAATTGAAAAAAGTATAAAAGATAAAAGATTAGATTGCTTTGCAGCAAAAATACCTCCAAAGTAGTAAACATATATTACCAATTCTTTCAATGAATGTTAGCTCAGCGGAATCAAGGAAATCATCAAATACTAAGAATGTCTGCATATAAAAAACTATATATATATAAAAGACAAACAGAAAATTAAGGTAAATTTGTTAACAAATTCCTGTTTAATTATTGTATTTTGTTTTTAATTTGTTCAATGTTGAGATGCATCTTCTGTATTTCTTGTGCTCATCATAAATTCCTGTTCAGAGATATAAGACAGCATTAGTAATAGTGTTACTACCATTTGGTCTCTCAGGCTCGGTGCACACACACACATGATTATTCTTCTGCTGTGACTTAGGGAATTAGAGTGACTTTGTAGAGGCGATCTTACTCGAATCTGATGGTCCAGCAAGTACTTCACTCCGGAGATCATTGTATGACGAACAATGATCATTTATTGTATTTGCTTCTCAACTTAACCAGTGACGGATCAATTGTACATACAAGTTTAGCAACAGTAATCTCACAAACATGACAATGACATCATCAGTACACCTAAACGTAACACAATACATAATATAGTAAATACACAGTACACAACATCAACAAAAACAGAGGAAACCCTGGTTGGCTCATACAGACTTACTGTTTTGAACTTGAGTAAGTGCTTCATGTGCATCACGCCTTTACTGTAGCTTGCTGGTAGCAGCGAATCGTCCTGACCATTAATGACTGACACCAGGTCCCACAGGTTACTGCTGCCACCTGGAGGCTGACCAGAATAAAATACACCCAGATATGTTCAAAAACACACAGAGAAAACACCCACACAAATAAAAAAAAATAAAAAAAGGAAACAGATTAATTGACAGACAACTATGTAATGCAGTGGTTTAACAGTTGGTGTAAAGTCAGAACAGCTCTGGCTGTACTGCAGAGATATTCACTTCTAAATGTTTTTGAGCAAACTCTGAACAATCAGAAAATATCAATGATTTCTACTTGACTGTAACATTCCTATTTATTTTAATATATCACTGACTAATACCTGAAGGGTTGTGAAGAGCATGCTGGAGAGGTTGGATTGAGGGTGGATTGAGTGTCATGCTACCACTTAACTTGCCCCTTTTAGTTTGTTACCATTTTGCTGATGTTGTGAATGCACTGTTTAAGCTGTACAGGGCAAAAAAAAAGTACTCATTGTTCAAATTAAAGTTTGTTGTTAAGTTAGTTACCGAAAAGCATTCAGAGAACCAGCGTAGCTTCTTGGCTTTAATGTCAAAGCTCAGTTTGTCCAGCTCCTGTTTGATGTCTCGAGACACTTTACCACAGAGCAGTGGAGGTGAGCCAGGAACCATAGCTGTGTCTGCACAAACACACGGCCGCCACAGTTGAATGAGTACATAGAACAGAACAACCTTAAAGATGAGCAGATCAGGGCTCTTCTTACCTGTGTTACCTATGATCTTTTCCCAAGGCTGGTCGGTGAGGATGTTTAGTAGCAATGGAGTAATAAGGGGTGTAAGAGACCACAGCCTCACTGTACTGTCTCTGCTACAGCTTGCCATGGTAAACGGCCGACTGTGATGACACGTTAAACCTACAGATACACGTACACAGTTTGGTGTGTGGATGTAATGATGTGGAAAAATGAAAGGATGGTTTAAAGGTCTGTAATGTCAACATTTTATTAAGGCTTGGTGATGTGTATTCTCTATCATGTGCACAGAAAGAAATGTTCTATGGAGGAAAAAATAACATTTTTCAGGTGAGTAAATTAATAATTCCTTACCATATACATCAGCACCATGGTCAAACACAGTGTCTAGACATGTGCCATCTCTGGTGTCCCACACTCTGATGGTATAATCCCAAGAACCTACAAAATAATCAAACATTTTACTAACTAAATACAACTAATTTTTTCAGTATAGTCCCTGCATTTTCCAATACAGTCATTATTATTATTACAAATGCAGGCCATTAACAAAGCTGTTAAGTCTAAGGAACAACTGTAGACCTCCATGATAGAATTGAATTAAACGTAGATTAGGGAAATGTGTATGTCTGGCCTACATTTTTGTGAAATGGAAGAAGTCTGAAGACACGAAGAGTAACTAGACGAGAAGGGCCTTGCAGTAAAGAACCCAGCAATCACTCTAACAGAACCTAAAAGTCAATGCATTTGTGGTTGAGTGGCTTGATGCAAGCCACTCTGTGAAAGGCAAGTGACAATTTGATTGGAGAACTGATTGGAGAAATTGTAAATCCAGAACCTAGTTTTAAGTTATTCCTCTGCGTTATTTGAACTCCTTCACTGTTCAAGAACTACTAAAAGCACATCAATAATCCACATCACTGCAAAGTGTGGCATGTGTCTTCCCCACAACTAATGTGACAATATTTTTTTTTATGAAAGAGGTGCAAAGACCTATCATATCTTACAGACTCTGAAATGAATCTAAAATTGGGGATAGGTGTGAATGTGACTGTGAATGGTTGTTTGTCTGTGCCTGTGTCTCTGTGTTGGTCCCAGAATAGACAAAGTTTTACTTCTAGTCCTTTCTGAAGTACTACGTGAAGTGTAAACCTGAAAATGTTTAATTTGCTCAAAACACAAAACCTGTATTGTATGACGCTGTAGTTTACTACAGCTGCCACTAGATGGTGTTGAAAATCCATATCTCACTGCCTTTAATATTTGTTATTTCTAAAATATAATATAAATTCTAAAATATAGGAAGTTTATCAGTGATTTATTCCCTCTGTCATGTTTCACATTGTATTTCATTAAGGTGTAGTACACTGCATTGGATAGACAGTTAGCAAACAAATAACACAAAACAAAGACATATTCTTGGTATGCTTGCATACTTGGCTAATTAAAAGATTCTGATCCTGATTGTGAATTCTATCCAGAGATCCCACATATAAAAGAAATTTCTTGGAAAACTAACCAGTAGTTTCTGGGACATAAATAAATAAAGTTGAATTGAATTGAATTGAATTGAATTGAATTGACATTACCTGAAATGAGGAGGTAAGGAACCTCTGTGTTCCACATCAAGCCCCTGACTGGAGCTGTATGACCACTTAGCACATTGATACATGCATCTTGTGTGTAGTCCCATATACGAACAGTGCTGCAAAAAATAAACAAATAAAAAATACAAAATCCACAACAACACACACACAAACACAGAGAAAGAGAGAGAGAATTCATTTGAAATTATTAGTAAAATGCCTAATCTTATAATAGGTTAGGTGACTTTATTAATTCAGTTTAAATGGTGGGGGGACATTTTTGAAACAGGGATTGATAAAAAAAATTCACTTGTTCAATTTACATGACATATTGTGATTGTAGTTTGTTTCTTCTAGCATCTTAGGAATTACAGATCCTTAAACCATGGCCACATTAGATGAAGAAAAGTGGCTGTGTAATTTGTTTTAGCTTTGTTTGTCTGGATCAGCCATCTGTCAGACTTTAGAGCTACTTTGGTGACATCTGGAGTTACGTTTGGCCACATACACACAGTCTAAATCCCTTCAAGGCCACAGAGTTATTTTCCCTTCAATCTGCCTGCATTTAAAATAGTTTCACATGTGTAAATGAAAAACCCGCATTTTATTATATTAATATGTTCAAATCAAACTACAAAGGTTCTTTACTGCTGTGACACTGAATGCACATGAGCATATTAATAAACAGAAATGTATTTTTTAAATTGTTGATTATTCACTTGTGCATATTAAATTCACTATCCATTCTAGGTTATGATGATAACTATGACTATTTACAGTTTTACAGTGCAAAATTTTGTAGATAAATGATTTATTGAACCAAATCTTTTTGAAAAATGCATATTATGTAAATATTTTTGCATGAAACTGTATTTCTACCTGATGCATGGGGATTTTTAGTCTCTTGTAATCAAATGGTTGACATAATGACAGCTGAACAACATCACACTGTCTTCATGTCAAGGACAATATAATATAATAGTATAAACATAAAAAATCTTGAAAAATCTTTCTAAAGAGAGTTGTTGATGTTTTTTTTTTTGTCATTCAGATCAACGGTTATCATAGATCCACAACTTTTAATTGGATGGTCGATCTTAAAACATATTACAAAACATGTTACACTTTCAGGTGCGTCTTCTGCAAAGGAGGACCTATCTTTGCTTATCTCTCCTCAGAAATCCTTCTTTGGCCTTCACTTCTCAGGGCAATATAAGAGGCTTTGGGACTCATCGTGCACAGAGGACCAGAGAAACTTCCACGGTGAGTGAGGGTGGAGGAAATATCATTAAAGAAACTTAAGATTCACCTAAGTAAACCTTAGGTGAATCCTTCAGCTATGTTTACCTGGCATCATTAACCTAAATCTAAACCTGCTGTTTGACTGATCCATGATATTTGACTTCAGTCTGACTGTTCTGGACTCAGGTCACCATAGCGATAGAGCCCTGCTGCCTCACAGCTAAAATGTCCTCGGTTTTAATCCCTTTTTGTATAGAGTTTGCATGTTCTCCCTGTGCTTGCGTGGGTTTCATCCTTGTACTCCGATTTTCTCCCACAGTCCAAAGACATGCATGTTAGGTTAACTGGTGAGTCTAAATAAATGTGGGTGTGAATATTTTTCTGTCTGTGTTTGTTTCTCTGCATCCGCCCTTACATAAGAGCGGTACCCTGTCCAGTGTGTATGCCTCCTCTTGCCCAATGAAAGCTGGGATAGGCTCCAGCCCCCCTATGACCCTGAACAAGATAAGCAGTTAAGATAATGGATGGATGTTCTGCACAGGAGAGTGAGAGAAACCAGTGGGTGGCTGAGGAACTGGAGAATGGCAGAGAAGTCGACGGACCAAAACCATAATCAGTCTCAAATAACGAGACCAAACTATTCATCTAATCCACGAGAAGCATTTTGAACAAATTGTACTACAATTTAGCCTCTGCCTGAACTCACCCATCGTCTGATCCAGAACACAGTATTCCCTCTCTGAGTGGAGACCAGCGAACATGAAATACTTTGGCTAAGTGTCCAGTAAAGACCTTCAGAGGCTGATCAGAGCTGGTAGCCAGGTAGTACACACGAACATTTTTATCCTCACAGCCTGTTGCTATCATATCCCTGCAGAGAGAAACAAGAAGGCAGAAGGATATGTGTATAACTGTGACCACCTACTACCCAACACTTATATTTATTATATTAATGTGCTTGAGACTATCTACAAACACGGATGAAACTGGTTTCACAATCATTTTGCACTTACACTAACTGTTCAGTTTCTATGTTTTGATAATTCTTCTTCTCTGAGCTCTTTTCACATGTACATTTATCACCAACCTTTTTCTCAATGATATGTTACTATCAGACAAACACAAAAGACTGAAATGCTTGTACTACCTGAAAATGCATTAAATATTATGTTGATTTAATATGTTTTACTATTCTTTACAATTTAAGATAAGGGGATGCAAACTTTTGCACCCAAGTGCACTGACATTTTCCTGTAGAATTTGCTTTGCACATCTCAGAATTTATAGTTCCATCTATGATGGCAAGTTGAACTGGTCTAGAGTTTAGTCAACACCAAACATAAGACTTCTTAGTCAAGCTAAAAAGTTCTACTTTTTTTGAGAACATCCTATAGATGTTTAGATTTATCTATATTATATCTATATTATGTTTTAGGGGCAGAAGTGGCTCAGTTGTAGTAACCTCAAGCTTATGGGATGAGCCAAAAGAGAAAAAAAACCTAGCTTGGGCCTTATTTATGCAGTAATAAAGAAAATTCACAAATTGTTCACATACTTTCAAGCACAACTGTAATTAACTCTTCAAATAAAAATTAAAAAGTAAAGCAATATATAATAATGCAGATTAATATTAATAAATAGCCAATTGAAGCATGAGGTGACTGATAACTTACTTGTTGTTCTGGCTCCAGTCACAACCAAACACAGCAGCAGGATGTTTGTACTTGTGGAGGATTTTACCATCAATAGTCCGAATTATACTGTCAAAACAAGACAAAACATGTAATACTCTGTATATAATATTGATAATATACAGTATATAATGTTTATTTATATATTTTTTAAAACTATCACTTCAAAGAGAAGATGAGTTCTTACCAGAATCCATCTCCACTGCAGGTAGCAATCCTTTTAGAATCCTTATGGCTCCAAGATATACAGAATATACTGTTTTTACCATGCTGGGGGTAGATAGAGAGGTCATGACTGCAAACATCATTATATCAACCACCATTTTTCATAGTTTGAATGATTTTTTTCTTCACTAAGGGAAGAGGTTATTCTGAAATGATAAAATAGAAACGTGTAAGACATTTTTCACCACTTGCTATTTAAACAATATTTGTAAAGTATTTTTTAGTAAATTGAAATGCTAGTACCAAAAACTGAGAAAGTAGCCATACAAATTTATATGATGAAGCTAAGGTGTACTATGTTGAATTAATAGATGAAGCTATGTTGTACTCTGGTGATTTCACATGGTAATGATAGACAGTTTTAAACTAATTTTGCACAGAAAGTCAAAGGCACCTCATTGAAGCGTGTAATGATCTTTCCTTTCCTGACATCCCAGATGAATGCTCCATTACGGGATGTTGCCCCTGCAATACAATTTAGGTCTCCTTCGGAAAACACACACACACAGACACACACACACGCACGATCACACACACAAACACGCACAAACACACACACAAACAATAAGGTCAACAACTATCTTTTGTTTCTTTGCGTTTGATGGGCTGAATTGTGAATCATCTACAGTACAAGTATAGCACAACTGAAAAACTGTTTTCAGTTCCACCACACAGAAAAATATAGCTTAAATTACTGCATACATCAACCTTAGTTTTTCCCATTCTATTTGGAGCAAATATTTGACCAGTCATTGCTCAGTTTTTTTCTGGTAACACACGTTTTACACACAGATTGTTTTTTGCGTGGGTGTATGCATATGCATGTGTGTAGGGTTAATGTACCTGGGGCCCAGGACAGGGAGTAGACCACTCCTTCATTTCCCGGGGAGGTGTTAACAGCTGTTAGTGTGTCTGTGTCCCAGATTTTAATGGTTCCATCAAAACTAGCTGTGGCCAGCAGGTTGGGGTCATCTGGCTTAAACTTACAGTCAAAGATGGTCTCTACATGGCCCTACCAACAACACACACACACAAAAACAATGAGCAAAGAAATCATGAGTTAAGAACACAGCAAAAAGCCTTTTTTAGGAGTTCATTCACTGGCTATATGTAAACTGGTGAATTTATAAAGGATGTTACAAAATACCAAGTCTCGTAGGAAGTCCCACTTTTTGGCACCCATGTCATATAATCCCACCCCTCCATCCATAAAGCAGCAAACAGCATGACCAGGGGGCACAGAGAAGGAGCGGTTCTGTGACAGCGTTGGGGGAGGTACTGCCTCACTGGTGGAACTGGTGTACTGACTTTTACTGGGAGAGCAGGAACTTGCAGCTTGAAGAGAAAATGAAGAAAGTAGTCAAGACCTGTTGTGTCATTTTAGAACACTTAAAGATTACAACCCTTCATTTCAGTAAGTAACAACCTTTTCTCAGAGAGGGTCAATTGCATGACACCTGCTCAGTGTGTGAATGGCTGCTGTGGCACTTCTATACATTCACCGCTGTTTGGAGCAGTTGTAATTTTTAGACAAAGATTTTAATCAAACTGTTACCTTTCTTGGCAAGAGGGGAGATGAGGACATGCAAAGCATGAAATCCAGTCTTTTTCAGTTTAAAGCTGTCTAGAGGACTGGAGCGAGACACGTTCCATACCCTCAACACTCCAACCTGGGAGTCTGACATACACACAACGACAAATCAGAAAATGGACAGTTTAATAAAGCAAACTGTACTAAATGATTTTAAAAGCAATCTATAGGGACATTTAAATGAACCTAGTATCAAGTCTTTTTATACTAAATATTATTGCGGATTTAGGAAATGTAATCAAAGGATAATCATTAATAAGCAGGTAAATATCCACTCTGCCAATAATAAATGGATATCTATCCACTCATACATATATACCTCAAGAAAATAAAGACTCTTTACCTCCAGTAATGAACATGCCTGGTGCAGAGGGGACCCAGGCCAGACACTGAACTGATGCAGCAGCTGAGGGGAAGCAAAAGGATGTAATACAAACCAAGGCCTCACTGTCCACCAGTCTGATACCGTTATGAAGATTAGACACTGTGAGAGAGAGACAGTGTTCCCCATTTAGTATCTGTGCTTGTTGTCACAGTCACATATATTTCTGTAATAATCAGAGAGCTGTATTATCAATATTAACAGTTGGAGGATCAGATTAAAGAGATTCACTGTTTTCATTAAAAGCATGTTATTTCATGGTTCTAACTTTTAATTGTAGTTGCATTTAAAATGATTTAACCATCATTTCAAATTAGGTGTACTGGAAATATTTACACATTTTCAGTTGTTTGCAATGAACAAATCGACAAGAACAATTTAAATAGCTCAACACAACTGGTTGGTTTAGTACCCCCAAATTAACACAAAATGCATTTTAATGACTACTGCAGTCTCAAAATTATTCCACCCCTAAATAGAATCCTTCATAAGAACACACTTTTGCAAATCCACTATTGTCTCAAGCACCCCCTATGCAACTAATCATGGGCATTATTAACAGCATCACCTTAGCTAGAGATAGAAAAAAATCACATCAAATACCTGAAGTAGTTCGGGGTTTGTTGAGTGTAATTTCTGACTGCATGTTAGAACTGTAGCTAAAGAACACTCGAAAAAGTTAAGAGAAGAGATTTTCTGACTTGACAAAAAAAGAGATACAAAATAGTGGTAGTGAAGGCACTGAATGTCCCTAGAGACACAATTGGAAGCATAGTTTGCAATTTCACAGATAAAAGAACAGGGGCTACACTACTTGGGCATGGCAGAAAAAGGAGGCTATCAAGGGATTTCTGATGAGGCAGGTGGACAAAACTCTCTAGTAACTGCAAAAGACCCATGGAAAGACTTGGTGGCAACAGGAACTGTGGTTTCAGTTTACACAGTTAGGCGCATACTAAACACTGAAGGTTACCATCCCAGAACTCCAAGACATATACATATACTACTGACCCAAAAGTCAATATGCTCAAAATCATATATATAAGCCCCAGAGGTTTTAGAATTCTGTTCTGTTGAACAATTAAATTAGAAAAACTGTAACTTTTCAGACCTTTAAATCAGCGATATGTCGGGAGAAATAAAGCAAAGTACACGCTGCCTACAGTGAAGCACGGTGGGGGCTTAGTGATGCTCTGGAGCTGCTTCGGTTCCTCTGGCACGAGAAACCTGCAGCACGTGGAAGGCAAGATTGTGTCACAGCACCCGCTCTCCCATCCTCCACTCCCCTCCTTCTCTCTCTCTCCCTGTCTGTTTTGTGCGTTCGTGTGTTTGTTTCCCCCTAGTGCACCTGGACTGCGGTGGCGGCCACACCTGCATGCAATCATTCGCTTTAATGACAGCAGCTCATATACCAGTCTCCTTCACACCACAACTCACCAGATTGTCTCAGTAACCTCCATGGTACTCGAGTGCACTAGGCTCTTTAAAACCAAGCAGTATAGTAATACTAACCTGCTCTCTTTGTCTCATGCTGTCTTTTAGAAAGCTGATGCTTGGGCATCACTGGGCCTTCCAAAATGACAAGGATCCAAAATATACCTCAAACTGCACTAAGGCTTGGTTAGAGAACACATCCTGGAAGATTCTAGAGTAGCCATCACACTCACCTGACTTAAACTGGTGTCTGATAATTTCGAGACTGCATTAGAAGAGGCTGCGTTTTGCATTGACTTTAGAGGAACCACTTGTAACATAAGTTGTGTTGAGCTTTTTAAACTGTTCTTCTTTCATTTATTCATTGTAAACAGCTTAAAATTTGTACATTTTGCCAATACACCTAGTTTGAAATGGGGGTTGAAGAATTTGAGTGCATTTGTATACAGCAAACATCTTTTTACATT
This sequence comes from Channa argus, assembly GCF_033026475.1. Classification (NCBI taxonomy): domain Eukaryota; kingdom Metazoa; phylum Chordata; class Actinopteri; order Anabantiformes; family Channidae; genus Channa; species Channa argus. The sequence continues at coordinate 28,484,122 of NC_090199.1, read as the reverse complement.
GAAATCTCTGCAGTTACGAAAACTTAATTTTTGTCCAACCTAGTAAATAGTCAGTTGACAAAGGGTCCCATTCGAGAGCACTAACTGGATCCTCTTCATCAGTCCCCTCTAACGACTCTGGACGCACCACGTGTTTTTGGCTTTTACTCCCTGAAAAAGAGGTTATAGAGGGTGGTCAATGAAGATGAAGGAGTTCAGAGTGTACAGACATGTAAATCGCTGTATAAGCCTTCTACAAAAGTATTGAAACAGCAACACCAATTCATTTGAGTTTGCTGTACAAAGAAGACATTTGAATATGAGAGGATGTGAACCATCCTCTCATATTCAAATGTCTTCTTTAGGTTGTTGGTGATTTCACTGGATTTGGATTTTTCTCTAACAATGTTTCAGTCATCAGTTGTTGTTTTATCCTTTGGTGACCTTTCAGGACATTCTACATTTTTGTATTGACTATATCCAAACGTTTTCTCAGATTCACAATGGCTAGGTTTTCTCCCATAGATAGCTCTCTAGTCTTAATGTTGATTTATCCTTTCAAACAACAAATACAGACTTCACAGGTAAAGCCCAAGGCGAAAACCAAGAGTAGTCAGTTAGAGCTAAGAGCACAACTTGGTATGTCAATCACATATTTTGATAATCTAACTTAATTAAAGGTCACCTGATACAAATGTGCTATGTTGTAGGTTTCTTCATAAATCTAGATGTATAATCCAGAAACTAAAACCTGTATTTCTAAACTTTTATCTCACATCTATCTTTTTATCATAAATCCAAATGTCTTCAGTGTAAAACAAATAAATGGATTTGTCTTGCTATTCCACTACTATTGAATAGGACTGTATTTTATATAAACAGATGCATGTGTCGGGGTTTTATTTTTATTAAAATGAGAAAAACTCAAACCTTTTACCCTAAAATACAACCATCAATACCTGGTTGAAAAATAGACAGGCTTCCATCTGTATGTCCAAACACCAGCTTGCCCTTCTTAGTGGGGTGCCATCTGAAGAGACAGATATCAGACAGGAAGGAGTGGGCTTCTTTGTGTACTGTGACCCCAGGGTCAGTACCTCCATAGGCCCAGATAAACAATGGACCACGCTGGGAAACAAAAGCCACGCCATCAGCTGAGTTCCAGCACCAACTGACTGATGTAGGGATACCTTGGAGATCAGAGAAGATGCTTGATACTTTCACACTGCAATAATCAAACCTTAAACACGCCACTGTGGTAAAAAAAAAACCTGATGTATTTCATCTAAATACCTTTAGTATTGTCCAATCTTGCTACAGCCCTTTGTTCTGCTACATTCCATACAATGAGCAGGTTATCAGCTGAGGCGGATGCAAATAGATCGGGGTTGTCAGGACACCAACTGAGAGCTGTTATTGTCTTCTTGTGTTCTGACATTATGGATCTCAACTTAAATTTATTGTACTGTTGGTCCAACTAAGGCAAGAGATTCAAAAAAGAAGTTTAAAATAAAGGCTTTTAATGCTTTTAAAGGCTCAGTTTTGTGCAGAACTTTAGACAGAAAAAAAGACAGGTTGACTGCTTTAAAATCATGTTTGAAGATTTGGATACTTTGTACTTTGTGTAACTATACTGTATCCATTTTGCAAGTGATGGAAGTTAAGTTTAGCTGTTGAGTTGTACCCTAAAATAACAATGTATGTGAAAGCTGCTCTAGCAGGTAACATGGGGCATAATGCCATCTTATATTTAAAAAACTTTAACATCTTCATTAACACAAAGAAACACACGGGTGGTTCACCTGGTAGATGTATATAGCCAAAGTAGCACAGTAAGCAAAGCGGTCTCCACTAGCAGCACACACATCCTTATTCCACGGCTGACAGCCCGCTGCCAATAAGCCCACCTGTTTTACCTTTGCCATCCTCACCTGCAGACACACAAATACGTATATAACTGTAACTGTGTCATATTTCAATAATATCATAAATTCATACATTAATCTTTTCCACCTAAATATGTTTTATATTTGGACTGGCTATGACAATCAAACACTGATGCCAGAGCAAAATCAAGCAAATGTACATTTCACATTAGAGGGCAGTTGTTTTACATATGCCAAGTTAGCTTTATTCACACTAAAATACTAAGTTACCGTAGATCCACAGGTTTGGAACGGATTAGATGATTACACAGTAAGAGACATGTAGAAAGGATGAACGAATCTGTGCTGTGATTGGCTAAGACTGCTGCTGCTAAGCTGATCAACTGATTGAATACTGTTACTGTGCATGGGGAACTACTGCAGTATGTGTGAATGGTGGCACATAGCTTGTACACATCCTCTACACCTGTAATAAATGCAGCTTATTTTGTACTATTTTACTATTTTAATTTAAAAGTATCTCAAAAATGTATCTTAACTAAATGTAATTTTTTAAATGTTCGTAATAAAAGCTTTCTTCATCATGAGTGAATATGACTAAAGGCACAGTTTATCCAACTGAGATAAAGAACCAAAACGGTGGAAGTGAGAAAGCACAGAGTCCCAATCAAAGGTAATCTTCAAAGCCCTGTTGACCAGTTACCCGGTAACCTCTTCCTGTAAGGTGCAAATTCGCTAATTTACATGTACATATCTCACTTCCATTCTCTTTTTCATTACATAATGATGCGGTCATGAAAACACTAATGATGTAAAGTCAGCACAGTAATGACTGCAAAGCACTTTAAGAGAGTAACCTGTTTTTGTTTTTTGTTTTTGAGGTTATCCAACTTCCATCTAATATTGTACATTAATCTGTATTTTTTAACTGCCTGAATGTAAATTGGAGTCCACTGAACAGAGCGATCACATTAGTGAAACAAACTGGACATCTGAGGTCAAACATGCTTAGGCAAAGTACAGATTGCAAGGGTTATAAATGCTTGCTGCTCTGACACTGGATCCAGCATTCTTAGAGCATAAAAATGGTCAAAACAAACCGACTAGACATGATGTGAGTATCAAAAATTGCAGGAAAAGCAGAGCTGTGTATCAAAAGTCATTTTTCTCTTTCATGTCAGACAGTCACTGACAATCCGAGTTTGTTGCTGTGGGCTATGAAGCAAATTCAGGAGAGTAAAAATTATCTGTTTAATTAAAAATATTTTGTAAGGTGCATTTATAAAAATATTTATACATATATATTATACATTATACATATATAATATAGCACGTTTGCCTGATGTATGAGTAGTATAAATTGTTGACATAATCTTGTGCTTTCTTTGGGTTTGTTGTAGTGGTTCTGACAAAAAAAAACTACTGGACAAAGCAAATATGCTTAACATGGGCACAGACAGGGCAAGCTACCACTGCTACCACCACCTTTTGCCGGGGCTACTGTGGCGCAGGAAGGTAGAGTTCTTTTAAACAAGAAGTATGAATGGTAACTTGAGAGGCTCCGGACCCTGGGCCTGTGCCCAGTGGGCCCGTTCAGTAATCCACCCATACCTGTTTAACATCAGCATGGGAGCCCTATCATATATGTAAGCATTAACTTAAAGCACCTCTGTTCCAAACTATAGCATCACACAGCCGCTTTACCACGAATCTTGTAATGATTTCAGTAATGCTGTGTGTGAAAACAGCCTGTTAGGTTTTTTTCTCTGTTATACACACACACACACACACACACACACACACACACACACACTGAGCACCTCGGATACAGGCTAGCTGCCTAGCTGGCTAATATCAGAAAAAAACACTAGTTCTGTTGAGCTCGGTTATTTTGTTCATAACGCACATCATACCTTTCCCCCCACCAAAAGCTCTAGGTCATCGCAGTTGGAGTAGAACAAATAACCTTTCATTAGAAATTGAACTAATTTATTAAGGGTCCCAGGAATCTTCGAACTGGAGCCACCAAATGAAATGGCCCTGGAGCAACCTGGGGCATTTAGTGATTTGACATGTCAAAATGTCTGCCAAGATGAAAGGTCTATTAGAACTAAATATGCTCCCAGGAGACCAATAACGAGCGTTATCTGCACAGCAGATTGGCTCACACTCAACTGGGAAAACCTGAAAGAAACAGTACGAGGACGCAGTCGTGAAAAGGGACGTTTAAATTATTGAGACATGTTTAGATGAGACAACGGTGTTGTCCGGCTCTGTGTACGAGCAGTCATCATTAGAGCACGGGCTTATTTTTTTCCCCCGCTGAGAATGTTTTTTTTTTTTTTGTCAAGACATTAACAAATAGGGCAGAAATTTGGGGACAGTTTTAACACCGTAGGCCTCATGCTGCACTTTGTTGATTAAACGTTAATTACAGTCAGAAAAGACCAGCTTTCAAGCCAGAGCCGGTTTCCCCTACATGAACGTTGCTATTCATGATGTCCTCCGTTGCTCACATAAGCTAGACATGAGAGCATGTGCGACCATTTATATAAAAATTACTTCAGAGGTGGCAATAGTAGTAATACAACAATAGCCTTAAACGTTCGTCTAAATCAATAGCGTAACCCCCTGTAAGCTGCTAGCGTTAAATGCTAAGTTAGCTATTTTCATCCAATATTTCTGTCAGGAGCAGCCAACCAGAAGCCGTTTCGTCTATTTCCTGTTCTATAGTTATATTTCAGGCTTATGTGGACGGCATCAACAGGTTAGAGCAACTAATCCGTGTGGAAACCGAAACACTTGAGTGTCGCAGATGTCTGAGTGCCACAGGAGAAGGTTGGTTTCAACACTCATACCTTCAGCAGCACTGTAGTGACATCTAATGTGCTGTGTGTCGTTGTGTGGGTTCGTATAGCAGCGCTAACAGACTGTGTGTGACCGGGATTTTTCTGCTTACCGTCAGCAGTTAGATGGCTCGTGCGCAGCGGACAGCTCCTAGGTGCTGAAATGTGCACTGCTCGCCGATCTCCGCGTGAGGTGTACCCTCACCGCGCCGGTGATTGGTCAGTGAGAACAGTCATTTTGATCGCCATTGGCTGTCCGCACTGTCAATGAGACAGTTTGCTTCTGTGGAAATGCCAGAGAGTCGGGAGGTGATTCGAGGGAAGTTAGACAAAGTATGTCTTTGCAATTATTTTAGTTGAAAATATACGCCTGAGCCTTTTATTGACAAACAGATGAACTGATAGATTCCAAATGTGTATTAATTTAAAGGTAGCTTATAAGAAAAGAAATACTCCGCTACCCAAAGTTTATACTGTATTTTCTGGAGTGATTGTGGGTCTATGAGTTATATTACTTTTACTCCACCATACGAAAAATTGTACTTTTACTTGTACAATTAACTTTTTGAGTTGCTTTGTAGATGCTGATTCTTACAACAAAATGCAATTAATGATGACGATGATATATATTTTTACTGTCACACAAAGTGGTTCAAATCAGCTCCACCTTCACCAGCTGGCATAGCATCAGATATATGTCATATATAAAGTGCAACATAGTGCAGTGTCAGCCTTCACGGCTATGTGTGCATCTCTGAAGAGCTCCCGTGGACCATATCTGCAGGGAGGTGAGTATGTATTTTGAAGTGAAAGTTGTACTTGCAATGGCTTTTTAGGTGAATTCTCAAACATTTGCTATTGAGTATTACATTTTTTTTCTGTCACCACTTTTCTTTCTCGCTCCCGCTCATGGCATCAGACTATTTTTGAGGCGATTAAACAAGCAGACTGATAATATAATGTAGCCCTTGATTCAAAATAATTACTAAAGTAGAAGTTTAGTATATAGCCTACTTAATATTATACACATGCAACCACTACAAGTGCTGCTACCACAGACTGAAAAGGTTTCATTACTGTATTCAAAAGCTTTGGATCAATGTTATACTAAACTAAGCAGACTTTTTCTTAGGCAAGTTGAATTATTATGCAAAATGTTGTGTCAGTTCAATCTGAGTCTACTACAAATACTGTATACAGTAGTAGAAAATTCAAGTATCGTTATACAACCTACAGGCACCGTATCTTGTAATGAGGAGTCTGTCCTTTTGACCAGATCACACTTATTTAATACATTTAATATTAGGTTTTGCTGAACGAATAAAGACAAATTGTACTGTAAACAGAAAAATGTCTCATTTATTTTTGTAAATTGAAATCCTCATAGAAAGTGACAGGATGCAAAGTAACCATACAGGGTTATTTGCCTTCAATATCCATAATAAATATTTTTGCTTTAGTTAAACAAGAGATTGAGATCTGAAACTTGTAATCTCCTAATGAATTAATTAATTATCTAACACCTTAGGGACATGATCATTCTGTTATTTTGCCATAATTACAGACACCACACTCACATTACAGTTGAGTACCATGAGTCCAACTGTGTTCACAAGGTAATACATGTCATCTATAAATTTGGATTAAAGCATAAATCAAATACATGAATTAAAGTATGTTTACTCAGGTACCTGGACACAAATTGTGGTTTCCTGGGCACAGATACTGAAAAATACAGTTCTAAGAACAGCTTGTGGCAATTTAGCCATCACCTAGCATGTCCAAGTCTCTGGCGCATTTGTCAAACCCTCTGAAACATTCCATTTGTAGTAGTACTTTCAAGAATTTACCAATAGTAAAATCAACTTTCAAGATAAAACTAAATAAAAACAAAATAAACCACCATTATCTACACTTAATAATGCTAAAGCATTAAAAGTCATCAGGTTGTGTTAATACTGTGACTGATATCCATCCTTATTCAAAGAACAGCCCACACAGCTATTAATATACAAAATTTTATTACAAAAAAAAAAAAAACAAAACAAAAAAAACAAAACAAAAACAAATCTACAAGTTTTCAAAAGTTCCACATTAAAATGACAATGCAACATTTTAATCCAACTACAGATAAATCCTGGTAATAAAAGACAGTGAATAAACAGCACCACCTTAAAGAAAACATAAGCAGTGCTTCCAGGAAAAACAAAAACCCAAACTTTACTGATTTGCTGCTGTCCACTGCCTGAAAAGGAGCTTCAGTCCATAGTATTACCACAGAAATTTTGTTACCTGACTGTAGTTTAGATGACTAGGATCTAAATACAACAAACCCAAGATTAGCGGGGATTTAAAAAAAGAAAAAAAAAAAAAGAAAAAGGGGGGGCTAAATGACAAAATAAAATCTAAATCCCTGAATTAAAGGAGCAATACAGGTCTGGTTTCCTATAGGAGGCAGACCAACAGGGACAGCAGGCTATAATGTTGGAACCATCCACACACAAAAAGTTAAGCTGAACGCATTGCAAACTTCACATCCATATGATCTGCTTAGTCATCATCGTCATCGTCGTCATCATCATCGTCGTCCTCTTCATCATCATCATCGTCATCATCATCATCGGCAGGTTCTGCTTTCTTTGCTGCTGGCCTGCCTGGGCCACTCTTCTTACCAGCATCACTCTTGCCTGAACCACTTTTGGCTCGGTATGCAGCAACATCCTAAAAGAGGGACATGTTTTTATGCACACTACATATAAATAAGATATTTCCAAGCTACACTGTGGGTCTTTAGCCAGTTATTCAATAATGGAGACAGATTAGTGCTACAATGATCCTTTAGACTCAGAGAGGTGCGTACCTTCTCATACTTTTCCTTCAGTTTGGCAGCCTTGGCCTCATACGGAGCCTTGTCTTTGGCACCCTGAGAAGCCCACAACTCGCCAAGCTTCTTGGCAATGTCACCAATGGAGATACCAGGGTGCTCCTCTTTGATCCTTGGACGGTGGTCAGAGCAGAAGACGAAGAAAGCAGAGCTGGACCAAAAGAGATGGGGATAATTGCATTAATATAAGAAAGCACCCGGGTATATTAATATTTTGATTGATTTACTTTACTCTGTTTATAATTACAAGTTAAGACACTTACGGTGGCCTTTTTGGTGCATTGGGGTCCTTCTTCTTCTTCCCCTTCTTGGCACCTTTAGGAGGGATGTACGTTTTCATCTCCCGGTCATATCTTACCTTATCAGTCTTAGCCATGTCCTCAAACTTCACCTTCTCCTTGGCTGACATGGTCTACAAAGCAAACCACTGAGCTGAGTACATGCGAGTTTCCTTCTAAAACAAAATCTCATCCCAATGTTTTCCTGCTCTTGTATCAAATTACTAAGTTAAAAACAACCATAAGGGGGTGTGTGTGATTGTGTGTGTGTGGGGGGGGGCTTCCTATGTTGCACAAGTCAACACTGTTGTATTGCTTAATACATTCATTAAAAAAAAAAACAATACTTTACGGAAATAAAAAAAAAAAAAAAAAAACATTACCACTAAATAATTTAACACCCATAGATCTTATATTCCATTTTAATGCAAAATAGACACCAACGTACCTTCCATCTTTCAGAGCATTTCTTGGAAAACTCTGAAAAGTTCACACTGGTCCCTGGGTGTTTCTTCTTGTGCTCCTCACGGCACGTTGCTACAAAGAAAGCATAAGAGGAGGTTTTCCCTCTTGGCTTATTTGGATCCTTTGTCATGGCCGCGTTTACTCTGAAACAATAGCAAAAAAAATTTTTTTTTACATGAACAGGCGTAACAAAACCAGTGTGTTTAGCAGTAACGTTAAATGAGAATTTAAAAAATATATATATACGTATAACAGTTCTAAACGTACGAAACTTTCGAGTTAAAAAATGTGGACTACGCTAAATATATTTCGACTTTGTATAATATATAATATAGGTGACGTTATAGCTGAACAAATAGGGCACGCAGTCTCTCAAGGGTGTTTGAAGTCTCTAATCGGATTTCTGCCTCTCTGGGACAAAAAGACGGGACTCCATTTTGTATCTTCCCGCCTAAACTAAACTGCGCCAAGAACTTGTTCAACGAAGCAATCAAACAGAATCGACTTTCTATTCACAGGATAGTCATGAAGTCGTTTATCACAGTGCCACTAAGCAAACGATTGAGTGTAAAACCCAAAAACAGCGTCACTGTAACTTGAAAGTGCGGGCGCTACCGCCTTGTAGCAGGCTAAGCTGCAAATCCAAATGGCGATTGCATTGCGCACTGACGTTAAGCACACGGTAGCAGGCTAAAGGCGGTTTCACAATAGCAAAAGAGACGCCGAACTTCACTCGCTGGCGTTTAAAACAACCACAGTCAGACTGTTTTGTTCGAAAGACAGTAAAGTAAGTCGATGTTTTGATCTAGACTTTGATACAAACGACTCTAAAATAAAGCAATTTATTGTCCAACATACGGTAGATAATACCATTAAACATGTGGAAATAACAACATGCCCCGGTAATCATTACACCAGACTGCAACGAATACGTTAGCTATTTCAATAAAAATATAACGTAAATTAAAAAAAATACATTTTCTAAATCCGACAGCCCCTTACCTGTTTCCTGCAAGACAAGTTGTAAACGAGTGAATGAGGAAGAAAGCGCAACTGTTTTGTCACTGCCTGTGAGGCCGACCTAACTTGATTAAACTACTTTCAAAAACCCCTCCCAGCCACCAAGCCGATTGGCCAGATTCAAGCTTTTAAATTTGAACGTGGTACAGAAGGTGGGAACGGCTCAGTGATTGGTTGCAACAAATGAGAGCAAGCCAACAAGTTTATATGCCATATTTCTGCGCTGATTGGTTGAGCTGGGCTTTTAAACACACGGCGCGAAAAGTCCTTTGTTTGCTCAAAAATAGTATGTTCATCTGTTGATGTGTGTTCGGCGGTCCGTGTAGTTACGTTTCAACCGTTGTTTTGTTAGATGAGAGTGACAGCAGCAGAAACAGTCATAGGACCCTTCCTACATCGGTTCGTTCAGCGACCTACCGCACAAACAACACAAAACTGCAGCTCGATAGGGGAGATCTAAAACAAAACAGCTCATTTAATTTTAAACTGTTGAAATAAAATAAGAATTAAATGTTTTTTTGTGTGTATTGTAAAAATTCGCACATGATTAACTGCTTAATTTTCTAATGAAATCTACTATATTTTGGGTATTTTGACTGAGTACTCACACTACATACTCATTAGCACATTAAACTGTGAGATGTGCATCAGACACTCGAAAGTAAAATGTGGAATTACAATAAGAAGTGTAAAATAGCGTATTGCTAGTAGTGATGGTAAAACGGTGCTTTCTTGAGCGGCAGCAATTTGATGATACAGGCGGCTGTACACAAAAACTTGTTCAAGCATATGAGATGAGGTTTGATATGCTTGACTGACTGCAAACGAAGAAAACATCTATGTATCATCTGAGCTCTCTCTCTCTCTCTGTCTCTCTCTCTCTCTCTCTCTCTATATATATATATATATATATATATATATAATAAGATGTATGAAAACAACAGAAGCAATATTTTTAAGTACAGAATTTAATTAAAACCTTCAACATTGGAGTCATATAGACGAAAAGCACAGTAATAATAATTATTTAAGCAGAGTTTCCGGCTATTCATTACATTCATGCCTTGCAGATTTTGCAAAACAGCTTTGATTGTCTGATTTAAGATTTAATCTCAATATAGTTAAATCTATGTATAAATTATAATGTCTGGCAAATAATCAGTATATAAGTCAGAATTTGCAAGTACAGTGAAAAAGTATGCTCTACAAAACAGTTGAATGCTTTTAACTGCTTTGGCCACACCAAGAGTTTCGAAGTATGGATCGAAACTATCACGTGATTCTACCGAAAACAAGGCCTCGCCTGTGGTTGATCACATGATTCTCTACAACAACGAAACAGACGTCGGCCTCAGGAAACGTCACCATTAGTTCTCAGCTGTATCATACTGCTGATAGATTTGCTTAAAATAACAATACTGGTAGCACACGGACAAAGACTGTAGACAGACACGCAGTGACCACTGCACACTAGTACACAAAGGGACAGCATCCTCAGTGCCCTGCGAGACAACATGAGTGAAGCCGTTGTGGACACGAGCACGCTCTGTCTCTTCGATGTTGACGGGACGCTCACGGCCGCAAGACAGGTGTGTGTGTCATGCTACTGTTACACTGACTCCAATTCGCCCAAATGACTTATCGAACAGTGCATGTTACATCCGGCTCCACGTTGGTAGTGTAACGTTACTTATTCCGAGCAATAATGCGCTCCGCAGAAACGTGTACTAAGAATATTTTTTCACTAAATAGGTTAAAGCGCTTGTGAGCGGATTGTTAGCAGCTACAGTCTGAATAACCGTAAAACAATCCAATTATCTACTGTTAATTATATGTTTCCAACATTTGTAACCACGCAGAGCAGTAGAAGAAAGACAGGACTTTTTAATGGTAACCGGAAATATCTGTCGGAACGAAAAGCCTGTAGGACTTTTGTCATTTATGAAAATTCACAGAAGTCTGCTGAAAATATTAAAGTTAATAATGAATGCTCTAAACCTTGTGGAGTGTGTTATTAAAGTCCCATTCAAAACGGCAGCTGTGGACATACTAATGTGCCCCTGATGCAAATTAAACCTTTACCATTAAACTTTTCGTGAGGTTTTGCAAAGTTAGCACATATTGTTATTGCTGGAGAACAAAGGTGCAAGAGGTATTTTTTAGATAAATGTAGTAAAATAAATAGTGCCACATTTACATAATCCTATTCCTTTCCTTTTGGCTGTTTCCTTTCAGGGGTCGCCACAAGGTCAAGAATAGCCTGCAGTTCAACAGTACCCGTATAAAGTTTAGTTAAGAAAGAATATAATGTTAGAACATGTATTTTCTGTGCTTTAATAGTGTAGGTCATAAATCCTCACAACAGTAGTGCATACAGGCATGTTGTAAAGGTTTTCAAAAAACTAATTATGGTGCTTTAATGGGCAAAATTGAGCATGATACAAGCTCCAACAGGGCATTTTGTTCCTGAATTGCTTCGATTAAATCTGGTATTTGTTGTTGCTGTCATTTACCCAATCATGTTAGTAAATGTAAGGTGTGTGTTTTTAGCGTGTTACTCCAGAAATGGCAGCATTCTTGGACAAATTGAAGACTCTGGTTCGGGTTGGAGTGGTAGGAGGTTCAGACCTCTGCAAGATCCAGGAGCAGTTGGGAGATGATAGTGAGACATACACATCACACACCTGTAGTAAACCAATGGGTGATACTTTAGCTCTCAGGTATATAAATGAGTTTACCTCTGTGGTTTTTGTGCAGTAATCCAGAAAGTTGACTATGTGTTTGCTGAAAATGGTCTTGTCGCTTATAAGAATGGAAAGCTACTCTCCATCCAGGTGAGGTTCCAATACTTTAGTTATGTTCTTGCATGTGTGGGTAATTTATTTCTGTGACGGACTAAGATGTTTTGTCACCCTTTGATTTGCGACCAGAAAATACAAATGTGCTCTCAATATGATTGCATTACCTCAGATGACAGACCCCATGTAGTTTACTTTGTGTTGCTCAGTCCATCCAGGCCCACATGGGAGAAGAGCTACTGCAGGAGTTCATCAACTTCTGTCTTAACTACATGGCCAAGATCAAACTTCCTAAAAAGAGGTACAGATATACACCAGTTGTTATCACTGTGTTAGTATTTATTCGTTTTTTTGATTTGCAGATATGTAGTTCTCTATTTAATGGAAAGGTCATGGAGGTGTGCCGGGTATTCAGAAAAGTTGCTTAGCAAAGTATAGAGTTATTTATAGGGAAGATCTGATTTAGCCTGCTGAAGATTAAATTGTAATGTGTTATGTTTTACAGGGGGACATTTATTGAATTTCGTAATGGCATGTTGAACGTCTCCCCTATTGGACGCAGCTGTACACAGGAAGAGAGGAAAGAGTTCTATGAGCTAGATAAGGTAGGACGCACAAATGCACACAAAGATTTCTACGAACCTCCCGAGATTCATGGGTCAACTCTGCAGCTTTTGGAGCACGCCTTTGTCCCGTGTTTGGTGTTTTCATTTCATCTCAGTTCATTTTTAAGTAGAAGCAGCCGATGGTTTTCAGCTAACAAGCTCTGACAAACCCCAGAGTTAACAACTTGCGCAGCAGACAATTACACTTATCGGTTAGCTAGTGAGCACAGTGCAGTTTTTCGAATTTAGAGAGCCAGATGTTTGTCAGGAGCTACAAAAGACAAGAACAGAGGAGAAGCAGCGTTTCATTTACTTTTGTCCATTTGCCAGGAGACTAAAAAAATGCTGTGGCTCTGTGTTTTCAACATATGTAATCAGATGTCAATTTGGACAGTGACACATTTTTTGTCATTTTGATTCTCTACACCGCCCCTGTGGATTTAATCTAAAGGTTTGGTTAAAAATCCGGGATGTAGGAATTAAAACCATTCACAGACCTCCAATTTGGCTGGCTTTTAAAATATTTGGAAAATGTAAAACAAGCTTAAATTACATCCTTTGCAGGAAATGTCTCCCTGACCTTTTGATATTCCTGAACTCACCATTTCTTTCCTTTAAATAATGTACCAAATACTAATAAAAAATACTAAGGAAGTAACAGCGGATCCAACTGTCCAAATCATTTTAAAACACTGAAATTTGGGGTATATCTACCATTAAATCAAAGCATACATTGGAAAGATTGTTCACATGTTAATAGTTTCATATCAAATCCATTCAGAGGTGCACTATGTCACAATGATGAAAATAGTGTTGTTGTTGTTTCAAATAGATATGAACATGACTTTATGTCATTCAATAAATAGCAGAATTGTACCTTTTAAAATAATACGTCTCGGTTTAGGCTTATTACAGTGCCGCCTAGAGGTGAATGTGGTTCCTCTCAAAATAAAAACATATTTACAGTAGATGGTGTTTGTATTTGTGTTAAAGTAGTATATAAAGTCCTTGTTTAACTGAAGCAGCAATATATGTATCAAATAATAGATAAAGATGAGTGTTCATCTGCAGGACTTTGATTTTCTGTTTGTTCTCAACAGAAAGAGAAAATCAGAGAGAAATTTGTTTCTGTATTAAAGGAAGAGTTCAAAGGAAAAGGCCTGTCATTTTCAATTGGTAAGTCAACAGCATTTATGATCATTCTAAAGTGTTTGCAATCATTGAAAACAACACTGTACCTGATTGTGTGTGTGTGTGTGTGTGTGCCAAGTAGTCTTAAAAGCCTTGGGAAGTGTGAGACACCAGGTTATTTGGGGTTGTTTGCTCTCTCAGTGTGATGTAAATTGTCCACAATAAGTCGTTGCTCCTCTACAGGAGGGCAGATCAGCTTTGATGTGTTTCCTGATGGCTGGGATAAAAGGTACTGTCTCGGGATTGTTGAGAAGGACAACTACTCGACCATTCACTTTTTTGGAGACAAGACCAAACCTGTGAGTATGCTAACTACTGCTGAAAAGCACAATGATTCTTTAGCTTTAGAATGTACATGCAAATACTTTAGAAGGTAAAATGTGAAAGGAACCCGCCTGGTAAAACCAGTATTAGAAAGACCAGACAAACGGCTCATTCAGGACTATACACGTAGAGGTAATGAATGGGTTAAATGGTAAATGCTCTGCACTTATATAGTGCTTTTCTACCTATTGGCACTCAAAGCACTTTACACTGCATCTTATTCACCCATTTACAATCACAATCACATGCACACTCATACACCAATGGGGGAGCTGCTGTCCAGCTGGCCAACGCTCACCGGGAGCAACCACGTTGGGGTTCAGTGTCTTGCTCAAGGACACTTCGACATGTGACCGGGGAGCTGGGGATTGAACCAACAACTGTGAGATTGGTGGACAACTGCTCTACTTTCCTGCGCCACAGTCGCCAACAGTTGAATTATCGTCTACTTTGGTGGTTGTTTGGCTGGTGTCAGATTTTAATCATTCATTGTAACTGAAGCAAGTCAGAAGTATACATTTTTATTAATTTATTCATTTAATTTTTTTTTTTGTAAATTGAATTAAGTAAAGATTTGAATTTGAGGCAGGAGATATTTATAATATTAATAGTCAAATAAACTGGTATTTGTCTTTGTGTAGACATGTCATATTGGGTCAACTGCAGCAAAAAATAAAATATGACATAAAACATGTTATTTTTTTTATGTGCATTGGTGATTAAAAAAACTGTGCAGCTGGTATTGCATTTATGAGGCAAAACTGTCTAAACAATGAACAGAAGGACCGGAAAAATAATTTTTCTCCAGACAAAAACTATATTTAGACTTTTGCTTGAAACAAAAGTGTGATTGCTGGACTCACCCTGATCATGAGTTCACTGCAGGTTATCTGTTTTTGTTGAACCACATTTAGATTATTAACCTACTGTACCCATAGAACATTAGAATACTGAATGAATTCATTGTGACTGCCCCTCTCTAACACACATGTGAGACACACTTATCCATCCTGCTACTGTTCGATCTCAGCAGATACATTTGTTTTAGTGTGAGACCATTTCTAATGTGTGAGGAGGTGGAGCTCAGCTGTGGTGAGATGGGTTTTGTATATTGTTGTATATTTATCAATTATCTCCCCCTACTGATGCATAAATGTAATATTGCTTTTTGAATGATGTGACTATCTATACATCCATTTGTTCCCTGTTCTGTCTAAACACTTCTTCATAACATATTGCTATGTTTGAATACAGGAATCACATTTTGGGATTTGAGAGTGCTACTGGACTATCATTTTGAAAATAATAATCAGGGAGTGTGGCAGAGTCCAGATCATTGCAGGGCTGTTGTGTATGTGGCCACAGCAGGTGGTAGGATGAGTGGTCACACCAGCTGATTACCACCCCCATTCAGAAACACTTTCCCCCTCATCCATCTAACCCAGGGTAGATTGCTGTGACTGCAGTAAACTAACAGTCTTTATAAGCACAGTAGATTAAAGATCCCAAAACGCACAGACTACCTGTAACATATATATTTAAAGGATGCTTTCACTGATTTTGAACTTGCTTACGTTTCTAGTTTTGGTAGTGCACATACATAAATGGCATTACACTTCCCATTGACTTCCCTTCTTTAAATATCTGTCTACTTCTAGCTGAAAAATGCCTCCAGATAAGATCATTTGGAGGAACCTTCAGTTCAGATTATCTGGTTGCTGATACTATGGAGTTTATATTAATGGTCAATCTGCTTTTTCAGAGCTCCTCCAGATGACATTACCTGAACTCCTAATCATGAAAAACTCCTCCAGGTGATGTCGTCATCCTCATCATCATATTTTAATGTAGTGAAAGTCAGAGGGGAATTTAAACCCTGAAATAAAGCTCTAGAAATCAAGTTTTAAAATTGGTGAAGGCATCCTTTAAAAGTGATATATTTTGTAAAAGCTTTTGCAGCTGGCTGATTGTCCCCTTTTTATACTTGTTGAAAGATTTTTTTTTTTGACTACATACAACAGTGTAAAAAAAAATAAAGGTGCTATTAATACAATTAGAGGTGGTGAATAAATGCATTTACAGTATTGTATTTAAAGCTACAACTTAATCTAGCGCAGGCTTCAGACTAACAAAAGCGGGCCAAATGTCTGATAGTGAAAATATAAAAATCTGTGCCTGTTTAAAAAATAAAAAAAAAAAACTTAGGGAAAGATGTAAAGTGTAAAAAAATAAAATAAAATTAGAATCTAAAAATATTTTCAGAACTTGAAAATATTTATTAAATGAAGAAAAATCTAAATTAAAATAATTACATTTGTGTTTATTATAGCACATTATAATATTATAGCATTTAGTTTTAAGTTTTAATATTTTTGTGTATACATTTTTTTTTTTTAATCCACTAGTTGCTGGTTTAATTCATGGCTCCTCCGGTCACATGTCAGACTGTCCTTGAGCAAGACACTGAACCCCAACTTAGTTGCTCCCGATGAGAGTTGGCCAGCTGCATAGCAGTTCCCCTGTGTGTGTGTGTGTGTGTGTGTGTGTGTGTGTGTGAGCATTGTAAAGCACTTTGAGTACAAATAGGTAGAAAAGCACAGACCATTTACCTACAATACTAATCTTTCTAATGATTATCTCAAACCATCACAGTATATCTGAGCTCACCTCTATCTCTTTATGTGTTTGTGTGACAGGGAGGAAACGACTATGAGATCTTCTGCGACCCTCGGACCACCGGACATGAAGTCTCTAGTCCAGAGGAAACACAACAACTTTGTCAGCAGCTTTTCTTCTCATGAGTGAGAGAAACGGCACGTTACTGTACATCCACGTTACATTTTTACAAGCGAAACTTTTATTACAGATTTTAATCAGGGTTAATTCCAAATGGAAAGAATTGCACGCAGGAAGGGCTGGTGTCATAATGTCTAATGATCTTCAGGAAGGAAAGGTAACAGCCACTGACTAATGAGAGGAGATGTCTCTGGGTTTTAAACCAGAACTGTCATGGCTTAAAATATGACACTAAAAGTTTGAGAAGTGTTCCACTCTTAAACGCTTAAAAATGAGATCAAAACAAAATTTGTGGCTATAGTCTAAATTTGTGACTTGTGATAACCATTTGACTCTGAATCAGCTTTTAACTACCATGTGACAGTGTGTGACAGTGTGAGGGAAGCCCAGCTGCTATCATGTCGGTGCTAATGTAGCAAATCCATCTTTTATTAATCTCAGATTCCTAGGTTTTTAAATTTAGCTTTCTTTTCTGTCAAACCGTCTCGACTGTCACTGCTGAAGCAGAACAAAAGGGAGCTACAATACACATCATCTTCTGTATGCTGTGTGTTTTCAGCTGTTATTAAAAACTCTTATGGAAGAAATATTAAGGGTTGATGGAGAAGAGGAAAGAATAAAAACAAGTTAGTGATGTTATGTCAGAGTAACAGCAGCCGTGGGTCAAGTCGCAGACTGGACCAAACCTTGTGGGATGTGAAGAGGTTATTTCACCAAACATGTATGAAATCTGTTAATATTGTGACCCCTATGTTTCTTTATAGATATTTCTGAACAGTGCAATGTTCCCAATGTATCGCATTTAATAAAAAGTGAATTATCGGCTTGTGAGGGGTGAGAAATAAAATATGTGAACAACTTTCAATAATGTGTCTTGTAACTTATCAGGCTGAACAGTCTTATACATGAGGGGATAGTTAGATTGGCATTCATACTGGATTTGTGAGGTTAGAGTTATTAGGAAATAATAAACTGGAAATAAATGTAACAAAGGATGAAATAATTAGCTGTAGGATGCACAATGAGAAGGATGTTTAGCATTTGGAAACAAAGACTAAATTTTTCTCAGTCTGTTAAAACAACAGTCCACTATGAAAGAGACGAGAGCGATGTCCTCCCTGTTATACTGGCCGTAGAGTTTAAAAGTATTGGAACCTCTGTATTTCTGCAAATACTTTTTTCTTGGCAGCGCTCCCAATTATGCTGTCACTAGCTGCTGATGTTTTCCCTCACTCTGTGTATGTTGCCCCATCCACCAGTGGTTTCTGTCCTTTTCAGGAAATTCTAAACAGGTAAAAGGTGACATGTTCTGTTATTCAATGTACATTTAAATACTATCATTCAAAAACATGTAGTATGTTGTAATTCCCTTAAACAGTTTATTTATTGATCGGTCATACAGAATACACACACATACACACACGTGCATGTGTGTACGTACACATACACCACAGGCTACAGTGAAACAGTGAAAGTTAAGAGGGAGAGAAGATCCACAGACATCCAGTATGGTTGTCACTGGTTGTTATATTGAAAGGATTATTTCTGTTTGTTCTGCTTTAGCAAATCAAAATTCACTTGTTTTAAACCTGTATAGTGCCTTAGGTGAAGCATTTAAAAAATATTTATATCTATATATATATTAAATATTAATATTTATATCTTAAAATCCATAGTTAGAAACTGGACTGAATAATAGCTGTGCTGAAATATTTGGTCATCTTCTACCTTCAGTACCACAGCAGGGAGCCTCAGTGACACTTTACCATCAGTATGGATATCAGGTCCTAGGAGAGAAACTTTACAGTACATTAAAAAATAAAACTGGCTCACATTAAAAAAAATATTGCACACAATAAGACAAAAGAAAACACTATTATCCTGTATTATAAACATTTTGTTGTGTGATTTTAGATACTAGTTCTGTCAGATTCCCAACCTGTTATACTTTTCCTTTATCTCCACCACAGCATGTGTACTACTTATACAGTTCTTTTGGGAAATCTCCATTTTATTTAGGTTGTTGATCTTTCTAATCTATGTGTTCATGTGTTTTATTTTACCTGTTAAACCACAGTGTCAGGTTTTGTTTTTTGTCTTTGGAGAAATCCAAGAAAAGTAACAGGTAAGTAAATAATTTAAGACTCGGGTGCACGTCAAGTTCACATCAGGTTCCCAGTGTTTAAACTACATCATAATCACATTTACATTTTCATTGCACCAGCTCTTCATTGTTAGTTTTTTTCAATTTAGAGATGCTGCTTCAGTGGGTTAGAGAGCAAAGGACCATACACATTACAGTGGTGCTTGAATGTTTGTGAACACTTTAGAATTTTCTCTTTTTTGGCATAAACATGACCCAAACGATCAGATTTTCACTCAAGCCCAACAACTAGATAAAGGGAACCCTTTTTTTAAAAAAAGGAGACAAAAATTACTTGTTAACTTAGATAATTTTCCACAATAAATAAATACATAATCTTACATGACTTTGGAATTGGACAAGCAAATTATACAGGAAAATGTTAGGGTACTTATCTATAAAGTAAAGCTCTACATGAAGTAAATCATGCTGGTAGCCAAATCATAAAAGTCTGATCACATTTGAATTCACATACGCAGCACAAAACATTCTGAAGGTTTACAAGCTTTTAAGCACCACTGTTAAACGTCTTTCTGGAAATGTTCACATTCTTTACATTACACAAATGACATATTTTCCATAGGAATGAAATCTGTGCAACTCTCACTAAAGTAGTGATCCAGGTCCAGACAATTCTCCTGCTGCAGTGCGCACTAATGTGTGCTGGGCCTATCCCAGAACTATTATTACTAGTAACACAATGCATATGATCTTATGGTGAAGGAAGACTGCATGTAAATAAATTAAATTATTTTTTTAAGTTAGTTTAAAGAGGATAAGTGGATGTCATAAGTATAGACAAAAGTTGATAAGTGTGTTTTATCACAGTCTCCTTCATTGAGCCTATGTTGTACATTACTTCAGTCTAACATTTGTCCATCTCACAATAGTAATAGTGCATATCTTAAACAAATGTCAGTAGGTAATTCCAACTCAAAACAACATCCACATAAAAAAAAAACCTGAAGAATAAAATTTAAAAAAAGGTCCCATTAAAATCAACAAATCTTTCAGTGCCTTAGTAAATAAAGCAGCTATGTTTCTCCCTCATTCACAGAGACTCCCTTTACACTGAGAAGGAATAATACAAATTACTAGTCGTCTACTAGGAAACAAAGGACAAACACTAGCTGTCAGTCATAAACCATTTTGAACTTGTCATCCTCCGCTTTCCTCCAGCTGTGTGATAAATACTTTCCTCCTCACCTCGCCTTTCAGCCAGCTCCGTTTCTACCGGTCAGGCAGTAGGACATGAAGGAATAGCAGCCTCATTCCAAGTCTGGGTCCTTACCATATTCCCCGCTGCTGGATGAGCGGCTGCTGAGATCAGCCACCCCTGACTCCAGGTCGCTGCAGGCAGAGCGGTCATCAGGATCGTACGTCTTGAGCTGAATGTGTGGTCCTAACGGCAGGGTGAGAGCAGTCTCCTTGGACTGATCCTTCTGATTGGCTGGTTTAGAGGAGAGTGTGGGACCTTCCTGTTCAGGGCTGGTGACTGGGTCTGTGTAAGTGGAGGGCGGGTCCGGCCCACAATGTCTCTGCTGCAGATGGCTAGTCCTCCTCCTTGGAACCTTGATGTTCTCCCATGCAATCGGCTTCCCGGTCAGAGCCACTATTCTCTGCAGAGATGGAACAATAAGACATACCTTCATTCAATGGTAGCTAAGAGCTCTGGTATTCGTTCACTTTTTCTCACCGAGTCTGTTTCAGAAATGAAAATTGTGGATGGCTGAACACCTGACACCAGGTAATTTTGTGTAAAATCAAGTTCCCCTTCAAACATGATGATGATCAGCTTTAGTATTCTAGGATTAGGAGGCACAAAAACTAATTGGTCTTGTTTTTTGCAAAACAAAAACTGCCAGATTATTAGTAGCGGTATTAGCTCCTTTCTACTACATGGACAGTAGTTCAACAGTTCATTCTGGCGGAAGATGAATGTCAATTTAAAAAACAAAAACATGTATCTCTGCATGTGCACTCTTCTGGACAGTGAAGATCAAACATTCAGTTCAAGTAAAACCTTTTTCAGTAAAAAGTGGCCAAAAATGTTTTTTTAAAAGGAATTGTATTATGCTTTATGTACATACTGACATGATTTTCGTTAACCTAAAAACAAGTAGAGTAAATGTTTTTGATGAAAGTCCCTTTTTTCAACCTAAATTCCCATAAATCCAAATGATTAAAAACATACAGTGGCATATTTGTGTCGGGCTTTCTGTTTAAAGTAATC
Source organism: Channa argus (assembly GCF_033026475.1). Taxonomy (NCBI): domain Eukaryota; kingdom Metazoa; phylum Chordata; class Actinopteri; order Anabantiformes; family Channidae; genus Channa; species Channa argus. The sequence continues at coordinate 28,462,674 of NC_090199.1, read as the reverse complement.
AGCTATCTGACAAACTGTATGCATGCTTCAGTTCAAAAGTTTGTTTGGCTGTGGGCACAAATTTGGTGAAAGAAAAACATGTTTTTTTTTTTAGGTGGCCTTTTAGCACCCTAGAGAGAAATTTCCAGATTCATGCACCGATGACCATTGACTTGGGGTTTATGGTGGTGTCATATTAGGTGGTGTTTGTGCTGTATGCCTTGTCTGGAGCCCGGTTGTTGTTGGTGGTGGTGGGCGGTTCCTCCTGGTGGTACCTCCTGGTGATTGGTCAGCTCCTCCTCCAGCTGCTGGGTCTCCTCTCTTACAGCAGACAGGAAATCGTTAGGTGACTGTCGAGCAGGCATCGATTTCTCCATGTGGTTGTAGAGACCCTTCCACATTCTGCACGAAGGATTTTTATTTGATTTTGTCCTTTCAATTGTTAAAATGCCAATACATTGTCACCATGCACTTGTCAATCATCAATATCTTTGGCTCTTCAGAAAGAATATCCATGTCACTGGATGCATGTACTGTAGTGACTCACTTGAAGCAGTAGGGGGTGGTGTTGGGTCTGAGGACGCCCTGACTCTTGCTCAGCTCAGCCCTATAAAGGGGGTTGGTGTACTCAGTTCTGTCTTTCCATAACTGAGGCCATAAAGAGTGAGTCCTTTCATGGAGCCTGCAATCAACACATGCATTCATACACCAATAACAACAGAGTCAAAGAAAACAGAAAACACATCCACATATGAAACTGATTATTAGCTGTAGAGCTGTGAAGAACGAACACAGCAAATTGATGGACTGGATATCAGATCCATTTAACATTTTGACATTGTGTTAACATTGTTATGGATGCTATAACAAGTGTCTTTAGTCCAGTGTGTTCAGCTGTACCTCATGTCCCTGCGTTCCTTCTGGCAGTTGCCTAAGAAGGTCCCATACTGACAGGAGTAGACATGTGCATGTATTGCAATGAGGAAGCGCTCATTAAACTCGAAGGCACAGGGGAACTGCTCAGACAGCTGCCAAACACTCTCGAGAAACTGATCAATGACAGGGGACACCTCTTTAGAATCTCCATCTAGGTGGGCGTACCTGCAGGGACAAGACTCTCTTTACTGTTAACTCTATTATTTGGAGACCCTCTGGTTTGTGGTGAATGACTGATACTGCAGCAGGATATGACCCTGAACATGCCTTGCTTTGCAAGAACTACCTGAATACCAAAGAAGTGCTGACTGTCCTGGGCTGTCCTTCAAAGTCACCTGACCTAAACTTCACATTTATGGGGGCACTGAGAAAGCCAAATTTATAAAACAAGACTATTTATATCTTGATGGGTCATCAGGACACACAAAAAGTTGTGCAATGCTGTTTTAAAGCAAAACAGTTGTAAAAACAAACCACATATTCAGAAAAGTTGGGATGTGTTGTAAAATAAAGAGACAACATAATGATTTGCCAATCTTTGGAACCTGTTCTTGATTTCAAATAGTCCAACACCTACATACTAAATGTTGAAGAAATTTGATTTATTTTATTAAAGAGATTTATCATTTGCTCTCAAATAATAAAACAAAAATCCATGATAGAGACTAGAAAAGACTGGAAATGTTTCACCTGGTCCAGATAAAAACAATTCGCAACATACAATTGCAAAGAATTTGGGGATTTCATCATAGATTTAATCCATGATACAAAATATCCTTAAAAATGTATCCTTTCTTATTTTATCAACGCAATATCACATTCTGTATGGTAAATGGTCTACACTTATATAGAGCTTTTCTACCTATTGGCACTCAAAGCGCTGAAATCCTAAAGCAAACAACAATGGGGAAATGTTGCTGTTGCTGTAGTTGGAAACATGCCACTCCCCATTTTCTAAACACAGATTTGAAAGAAGAAGTAAAGGAACAACTTTTTTAAAGCATTGTTGGGATTAAATTCAAAATACAAAAGACTAATTTCTCACTTCCAACATTTGATATGTTGTTTTTGTACTATTTACAATAGGCTTCAAATAATTTGTAAATCATTTCTGTTGTTTTTTACATTTTGACAATGTCCCAACCTTTCTGGAAATGTGGTTTGTACAGAAATGTTCTTGAATTGGTTTACATTCAACAGTCAACCTTTCACTCAAATAACTAAGCTGATATTATCACTTGTAATGAAAAATGTTGTATTACATGTAAAAGAAATGCAAAATAGTGTCCTCATTTATGGATCCCACAGTATATTATCAGTTTATTTATAGCCATCTCTGACTTTTCATCTTATGATATCTGAATGTGACCTCTGCATCAGTATTATTTAGGAATGCTCTCAATTGTGGAAAGGGATTTTTGTGCTGACCCACAGATGTTGGCAGAGTTAAACCTCTTGCTCTCTGTGTCTTCTATCTTTCTCTGTCACATTTTATTGTAGGTACTTTATTCTCCTTTCTCTGCCATTTTTCCTTCTGCATTCTTTAGCATAAGTTATACAAAGAGCAATAAGAAAACCACTTTCTTTTTAATGAAAAAACACAACTGCAGATTGAAAACACATGTGCACATTATCATCTCACTGTTACTCTTACAGGTATATATGATGTTTGGGACTTCTATAGAATCAGATTACATGAAATTCTAATTGCATGTAAAATATACAATGGCAAGGTCCAACTGTTGGAGAGTAAAAATAAGTTCTCTTATAAATTCTCTGCTGTTAAAAATAAGTTCAGAAGCATATTGTAATGACAATGTCCCGCTGACAAAGTTGACATCAGTTACTGACCTGTGGGAGAACTTGTGTCCAAAGGAAACCCAGTCTCTCTCTATCAGTACCTAGAAGAGAGTTAGAAGAAGAAGCATTGCTAAGACCAATTCCCAAGTTCTAAGACCAAGGTCACGACAAAGAGGAAAATACTAACTGAGAATATCATGGTTTGTCTCAGATTAAGAGATTGTCAACACTGTGTGTGTGTGTTACCATGAGTCCTTTGATGGTTCTGTAAAAAGGGTCCAGCAGTATACTGGCTACAGAGCAGGCCTGGGCTGTCCTGTCCCAGCCATCTGAACAGTGAACTAACACACTGACACCTTCATCACACACAGCCTGGAAGAGAAAGCAAAATAAAGAGAGATAATGGTATAACTACAGCTATCAGTAATACCAAGAAATACCAACAAAATATAGATTTACAGTTTTATGAAAAAGCATGTCATGCTAAAGAAATGGAGGCAAATATTTTATCTTTCATTGCAGCAATTTGAAGATTGCGAGCATTAGAAAATAATCAACAGGGAACATGCACCTTTATACAAACTTTATACACAGTACCTTGCCAGATGACACTTCACCATTTTTATCATATACTTTTTAGTACAAATATGCTCGAAAACATCTCAGCTGCTAGAAATGGTCGTCCACTAAGGGTCTGACTCACATATATTACATTTTCCATCTTAAAACATTGACATGACGTAAATGATAGTAAGCAGCCTTTGAATAATGCAAAATTATTATAAATATATAGTAACATACAGGCAGAAGTGTTATGCCTGTGTTTTATTACATCTAAAATAAATGGAGCCCAGACTGTAACATTGTTAAATTGAACAGACAATTTATCGTGAAAAGAAAAAAATCTAACATCTTGCTAAAAAGAATTTATTGATTTAATTACTGATTTTCCATTGATATCACTAAATGGCAGACGGTCCCTTACTCAACGCACAAAACGCTGCAGGTAGCACCCCTGTTTTGGATGGTTATTTACAGTAAAATAGGCAATATTATAGTAACGTTTGAACATTCCCAAGATTTCAAGCCTCTGGTAAAACTGTTAATACCTTATACATATGTTGTTCGTGTATTCCATAATGCAAACAACGTCCAAGTTGCTACCTCCAGGTATCTTCGTTATCTGCATGTGCATCAAGTAAGGGATCATCTGGTATCTACTAATGTCATAAACAATGTCAGCAAAAAAATCAGCTAGTTTTTTATCTAATAGGTTTTACATTTTGGTAAGTAAGGCAGCAGTGGCTCAGTAGGTACATTGGCCACCTACCAACCATTGTGTCGGAGGTTTGTGCCCCGCTCTTCCCCATCACACATTGAACTGTCCCTGGGCAAGACACTGAACCCACAACAGCCTGTTCCCATCCCCAGCCATTCAGTGCCAGTCCCATGCCCGGTAGAAATTCGGGAGGGTTGCATCAGGAAGGGCACATGGGATAAGCCAATGGAAGAAAAAAATAACAAAAGTAAAACAAAAAGTAAAAAAATCGCAGATGAAAAAAGCTTAAAGTCAAGCCCTGTGTCCTTACGCCTGAGTTGTATGAGCATTTACATTAGACAGCCTGCATACCTCTGTGTGTGTGTGTGTGTGTGTGTGTGTGTGAGAGAGAGAAAGAGAGACTGTGTACACACCCTGGAAATGAAGACCCCGGCATCTAGAATGGCTTTAATGTGTTTTAGCCAACCTGAGTTCTCCAGACCCCACAAAAAGTCAGTCATGGAAGGAGATCGCATCTCACCCACTGCACAGAAAGGAGAAAGAACATCCATAAACAAACACAAACTCAAATACAGAATTTGTTTTTGTTACCCCATGGTGACTTTCCATTGATTCTCATTCAAAGAACAGGCATGTCCTCATAAGTGAGTGTGTTAGCTAATTTTGGGTCCCACCATGCAACAAAACCCACACACGCAGGAAAGAAGAAGAAAGTCTTTGCATTTACTGATAGCAGCTGTGTGATAACTTTCTGCTTCTTACACTTACACACACACACACACACACACACACTTCTTACTGTCTATAATTTTCTGCTGGCTGCTTCTCATCACGTGAATGTTTTCAATGCCGATGAACTGTAGCTTGATGTTGGTGTAGTGGTCCTCATTCTCATAGCCTTTACCCGCTGCTCGGTTTGCCATGGCATTCAGCTGCAAAATACACAGTGTGTGTTTGAGCATTATTGCTCATTGCTCAATATATGGATAAAAATGTATCTATGTGTTACCTTGGGCCTAGTATCCACTACATAGATGTAGTCACTACCAGGGTTGGACTTCATTATAGCCTGAAGCATCATCTCATCCTCTTGACAGCGTCCACTAAAACCTGACAGTGGCTGACTACACCGACACACTGCTGCCTATTGAGCAATAAAATACTGTTATTTTCAATATTTTCTTCATGTCTGTAGTGTGTGTGTGTGTGTGTGTGTGTGTGTGTGTGTGTGTGTGTGTGTGTGTGTGTGTGTGTGTACATGCATGCATGTATGCATCACACCAACCAGTGTATCCTGGTGAAAGTAGGACAGAGCAGGAAATCTTCCTCGACTCCTGAACTTCGAGCTGCCCACAATTACGGCAGGCGTGACTGACTTTGGAACAAACAGTTCTGAGGGGTATGTATCACACACCTAGGAGGACACACAAATTGTTATGATGTCAGAGACACCACATTTCGTTACACATTATTTTATGGTGATTACCAATTATTTCAATGAGGTGTATTTGTCTACATGTCTCATAACTTACAAAAAAAAAGGAAGCTCACTGACTCAAAAAGTGAAAAGTGTTCATCATCATGACCATGAGGACTGCTGTGGCTTACTCACTATCCGGTCCTTTCTCACCTTCAAATCAAATTCTAGCTTCACAAATCTGTGCCTGCACACTCTCAAACATTGCCTCTCACAATTTTGTCATTTACTTCCCTATCACATTGCTGCCTGTGGTAGTGAAGTAAATGACTGGTTACCAACTGTTGGTTGGCAAGAAAAATAAACAAACTATTAATTTTAAAGCTCACGACTGCATGTGTCTAAGTAAGAACTTCATTACTATTCATTACTATACTATTAAATACCTGACTATTTAAAAACTGGTCAGTTCGTATACAGTCAGAAATGTACATGCATTTTTAAAAAAAGTGTGAAGCTAGACTATGCGAACAGCTGTGAGTTAAACAGCTGATTCTATGGTCAGACTTTAAGAGCCTCCTGATAAGCGGGCGAGCTGAAGGGAGCTCTGAGCTCCCTTATCAATGACATTGTAAATGTTCTGAGTACAGGGCATATTCACTGCACTTAAGAAGAGAACTAGTTAAACAACAACAGACCATAGAGTACAGTATATTAGAGTAATGGCTTAAAAGAGGCAGAACTATAGACCTATATTTCTGCTTCACCTTGTTTTATACAAGAGGTAGCAATCACAGTTGATCAGCCAAAAAGAGTTGTTTTCAGCTTAACAGTTGTATATTCTGTATGTTTTTTTCGAACTGTGTTCTGCATCTGCTGCAAATGTTTATTTTGTTTATTACGCAGATAACCACTGTTCTAAATAATGCAGTTGTTTGGCATTTCATAGGAATGTTTATGTGTACAGAACAGGAGCTACTTCTTGTGTTTCTTGTGTTTCTGCCCCAGATCCCTTTAACATGACTTGTGATGAATGTTGGTTTACTCTGGTTTTTCCGTGTGTGTCTAAGTGGGACCAAATTTGAAAACTGGGTGAAAACAACCTGTCACAAACTGACCCTGTATTCACTGTTGGCAGCTGTAATGACCCACAGGTTGTTAGGAACTCCCATCCTCTTGTAGTCGCCCATGAGGTCAATGAAGTTCCATGACTCCTCTCTTTCCACTTTGTTCACATTGGGATTGAAGGAAAGGCAGTATAGCTCACTGTACTTCTCTGAGAGAGGAGAGGGGAGGACAGGAGACACAAGACCAAAACACGGCTGTTCGTGATACCCTGCCAGACAAAGATTTTGTGTATTAAAACACACAAACACAAACACACACCTGGTCGTGACAACCTGACTAATGAGGTGTGGACATCCAAACAGTCTCTCTCCAGTGGGATGAGGATCTGGAAGACCCGGAAGTCCTTACAATGGAGGATCAGCTGACTTCCCTGGGGGGTTGTTGGCAGCTTCTCCACACTGCTCACCATGCTGTGTAATACCTAAGATAGACAGACACACATACACACAGAGAGGATATGCTTAACCAGCTTCAAAACAAAACTAGTTTTTCTATCAGGTCCTTCTGTGAATAACTAATGAGGCTGTTATCCGTACATATAGAAAGTCAGTAGTACGAATCAGCACTATGAAAAACAAGAAGTAGCATCATATCCAATGTGTGCCACATTATTGGGTAATCTGTCTTGTGAGCTAAAATATTGAGAAATACATGTGTTCTTCAGTGCATGGGGAAGCTCTTGGGCTTTTCTTATAGGAAGTAAAATAAGAAGAAGTAGCTAGTTGCTTTACCAGCTGCCTCCCTTCTTCCCCCCACACAAGCTGATTGAAATCCGTCTTCCCTGCTTCTGATGCCGGCTGGCTGAAATGTGACACTCCTTTATTATCTAGTATAGTCCAGTGGGACGAGGCAGACTCCTCACCTACCTCCAGCACAAGATTTGAAAGGGAGGGGGGAAGGGTGGCATCTTTCCTTCACGTGTCTGGAAACTCAGTACTCGCACAAAATCCCAGCAGTGACGCAACGCTAGCAGTTCTCGAAGGGTGGTAAGATTGTCACGACAAAAAAAGATTTCACTTGGTTTGAGTTAAATCATAGTGAAGCTCAAATGGCCCAGTGATCTGCCATCATCAACTTCCCAGTGCCTCACTATCAGCCTACACTGAATAAAGTAAATTCTACCTGTGTTATTTATGCAACTGCTTTATTTTTTATAACCTGTTTATACGGAATGTCCTGAATCTAAGTAATTAACACGTTTCTTCTTTTTGAATCTTAACCACTTCATCTGTCATTTGTACACAGTCCTTTGACAGCCTAATGCTGCTTAAATTTAAATGGCATTCTTTATCCAGTCTTTCCCCATTAGTCAAAAAAAGACTTCATTAAGCTTTTACTTACATTACTAATACGTTTGAGATTTTTCTTGGATAAAAGTAATTAATTTTTCTGTAATATGGTATTTAAAATGAGCCTTTTACTAACTGCCAAACATGTTCTGTCACAACATGTCTTCATCTTGTCGCTTGTCGCTCAGTTGGACACAAATATGTCTGCGTATTGTTAGGAAGGTGACTGAAAAACAAATCACACTTAGCCCAGCCTAATAAACAGAAATGTGTGTACACTAAATTCATTTATTTCTCTTATTGGTTACAGTTGGAGCATCACTAGTTTTTTAAGCTCTTTGCTTTACAGGACACCTACTGCAGAGAATTTAGAGAGTCAAAAGATATCTGTTCTTTAGCTATAAATAGTGAAATAGTCTGTTTCTTGGTAATTGTATGTATCGAAAGATTTCTGAAAGCAGGAAATATAGTTGTGTATGAAAACCCTATTCAGAGTAAAAATGTAAGCATCTGTCAATAAATGAACAAAGAAAGCTAAATTATGAGATTAATATGAGCAATATGAGATTACAGTCAGCCAGCAACATGATGACCAGCAGAGAGAAATAGTCCTCGTATAAACGACGCACGTGAATCAAGTTTTAAGGGTAGCCGTCATGGTGAGCTCACTACCACAGCACCCTGGGTTCAACTTACCCATGTCTCCTTCCGTGTCTCAGGGTTGTTGTCCACAAAGATAGTGTGCGTGGCAGAAAGGTATAGAGTCCCAATGCTGACCTTTCTCTGGCCTGATGATCGGTTCAGGAGACGCACGTTTTCCACCTGACAGGAGAATATGGTTGTTAACATTGACAAAGGTGGAAAAACGCATATTTATTTAATAGGATAAGTTATGTCCTTACACTGACAAATATGGACACACATAAAACTAAAACGGATTATGCTGCAGCCCCAACAGCTCACATCTTCCTCTAGCATGACTCAGCAGATTATGGATTGGTTTTGTATGGAATGCACTGTAGAGTTGTGTGCAACAAACATACATGTCTCTGTCAAGTGTATGAATGTACATTTGAGGACACACATACGAGGAATGTGTGTCTTCGCCAGCCTGGCAGACAGGATTGTTATGAGCATCCTATGTCAGGGTTGATCAGACGTGTATGGGTAGAATATGCTCAGCATAGTTCAATCCACATGAGCACCAGTGTACAGTCACATGTGCCAAGGGTGTTTATGGATAAGTCAAGTTTATTAAGTGGCTGCCAGTCCATCATGGACACATGAGGTTAGGTCCAAAGAAATCTGTTTTCCTGTGAATCCAGTAGCTTACTTTTGGGCAACGAGATAACAGACTGACACAAGGTCTTTGAAAGTCTGAGGTGCCACAAAGTGCCAGATGATGGCCGATTTTAGAGTGATCAGTGGACGCCTTCCTGCAGGCTGTGTCCCATTAGGACATTAGGTTCTCATACCCATGCTGAGCGTAAAGGAGGCAGAGAGATGTGAATTGCAGAGATGGACACAGAGACAGAACGTTAGCGTGTCACTGAAGAAGAAAGATAAACGAATTGGTACTAAGCTAACATTATACCCCCACCAATATCAGCAGCAGCGGTGAAGAGTCAAAGACAAACGACTTATTACCTTGGGCGTCCGGATGTGCTCCATCACTGACAACAAAAATGGTGGAGATGGAGAAAGAATGGCCCGACGTCTTTTGTGGATTCTACCGTCAGCGGTTATATTCCCTGTTTCGTGTCAGCAAACGACCTGTGTTCTCCGTGGCTGTTGTCACTGCTCTTCCGTTGAATAGCTTCCATTATTTTTGTCCTTTTATATTTTTCATATGCCCGGGTACGTTAAACGGGAAGGGACAGCAAAGAAGCACTGCCCGTGATTAACTGTAACGGCTGCCGCGCTCCCGGTTTCTGTCTCTGATAAACCTGCCTCTGCCACGGTCACGCCAACAATAATAAAGCACCCACTTCCGGTTATACTTTTCAAAATAAAACCCAGTACTTGTAATAAGCGCTCAGTTGCCGGTTAAATCTTTCAAAATAAGAACCAGATTTAAAGAGCAGAGCCTGGATAAAAAAAGGTCATATAGAAGGTGGTGGTGAAGGAAGACCCGCGTGAACCCCTGCTGTATTTTAAAAGTGGGATCAGGGTGGACGCATCAAGATGTAACGATTACGACCTGAGGCCTCCTACTCTGATGAGAGAAGGTTTCTCCATGTGAACCTCCCGGATTCCAGATGAATGAAATGTAAAATATGTAAAAAATATTATATATACTAACAGTATATATAATACTCCTAGTACTTTGCAGCATACTGTATATCAGTTCATTACTTTGTGCAATACCTGACTATTAGTCCAATTTTTGTGTGGTAACACCCTCAGTGTGCCATTACTTGGTACAATATTCTATTATTTAATCTGCAATATCAGTCTCTTTCTCAGCGCAACATAAATGTCTTTCCTTATTGTCCTGCATACTGTATTAATAATGCATTGCCTCATACTAGGTAAAAGTACTCCCCTTTTCCTCCCACTTTGAGAAAGTCTTTTAACTTATCAATTGTTTTTTTTTCCTTTGAAATTTTTTTTTTGTACTATTTGTGGTTGTGGTATATCCTGCCTTTAAACCGGATTGAGAGAACTGTGTAGCTATCATAGGTACATGTACAGATGTGCCCCTGCAAGTTGCAAATAAAACTTAATTCTTTCTTTTTTGGATCCTTTTTTGGAAAGATGAACCATCTCTTCAATGATCTGGTTGGTCAGTAATTGGACTGCTGACAGGCTGATCCTCTGATGTGAAACTACTCAGCAGCAGGTTAGTTGTGCCGCATAGGTTACTGTAGTGATTGAACCTGGTGGAAAGTGAGGCTGATTCATGCTACATGATAACTTGAATTAAGTCTTATTAATACTGGATAACGCACTAATCTGGTTTTGTGCAACAGGAGCCAGATAACTTAGTTTAAGATTTACCAACCTAAACAGTGGGACACTTGCAGTTTGTTTTATAATATAAGAGGATTTGTGTTACCGTTGAAAGGATTTGCCTAAACAGTGGATCATTTCAGATACACACATACACTTTTTACTGGCTTCATGACGTAAACAACTGTAAGTATAATGATGACACAAAACTGTACCTTAACATTTTTACATAGGAGGTAGATGTAGACAGAGTTAATATGTTTACAGGATTAAAATATCAAAATGTCACATTATGTATGATAAAAGCACTCAGCAAAGTCCCAGCTTTTCAAATGAAGATTTCAAGCTTTGGTACACATAAGCACTTAATATATAACAATATAAAAAGGTTTATCTGAGCAAATAAATGTTATTTGTAACAATTATGACTGAATTGTAACATAAAGTAGTACTTTAAACTAAAACTTTTATACATATTGTCTGCACTTATATAGCGCCTATTTGCATTCAAAGCACTTTACACGGCTTCTGATTCACCCATTCGCACTCACAACCACACACACAGGTGCTATGCAGCTGGCCAACTCACCGGGAGCAACTAAGTTTGGGTTCAGTGTCTTCAAGGACACTTTGACATGTGAATGGAGGAGGTGGGGATTGAACCAACAACTGCGAGATTGGTGGAAAACTGCTCTATCTTCCTGTACCACAGTCACCAAAGATATAGAAAAAGTTATTATATTCAGTTTACAGTATTATCATCATACCATAAATATGTCACAGCATGATATAGGGTGACTGTGGCGCAGGAAGGTAGAGCCCTGTTGGTTCAATCCCCACCTCCTCCAGTCACATGTCAAAGTGTCCTTTAGCAAGACACTGAACCCCAACTTAGTTGCTCCCAGTGAGCGTTGGCCAGCTGCATAGCAGCTCCCCCATCGGTGTGTGTGTGAGTGCGAATGAGTGAATAAGAAGCAGTGTAAAGTGCTTTGAGTGCCAATAGTTAGAAAAGCGCTATATAAGGTCAGACCATTTACCATTTATAGTTTACACACAGTAAAAACAATCAGAAAATTTCCAGTTATTATAAAAAGTATTATGTAAACACCACGGATATATGTCAAAGTGTCCCTGGGCAAGACACTCAACCCCTAGCAGCCCATTTCCCTCCCCAGCTGTGCAGTGCTGGTCCAAGCCCGGTAGAAATTGGGGAGGGTTGCGTCAGGAAGGGCATCCGGCATAAAAACGGTGCCAAATCAACATGCAGACAATGATCCGCTGTGGCGACCCTGAACTCACGGGATAAGCCGAAAGGACAAAAAAAATTAAAACAAAAAAATGCAAATAATAAAGATGTCAAACTTTGGCAGACATTAACATGAAATATGTGACATCCTAGATTTATTGCAATTTCTTCCATTGTATTTTAGGAAATAAATGTTGTTTACATGTTACTTGTAATAGTAATGATTATTAATATTATTAATAATAATAATGACCATAATCAGATACAAACTTTCTGGACTGGAACTGGAGATCCAACCGTTAACCCTTTGATTAGATTCTCCTGTCCCCATTTGGTGTCATCCAGACACCAGGCTGTTGAAGCTTCTCTTTATGAACAACATAAAATCTCAAGCCACTGGGTGATGGCAGACCCTTATGTAACATGCTACTTACCACCAGCACTGCCAGACCCCATGGCCACCTCTAAAGACTTGAGACCCAAAGTCCAGTTATGGAATAAAGACAGGGCCTGGTACTAGATGCCAACTAGGGCACTGGCAGGGCCAGCAGTCCAGGGCAACCAGAGCAGCTATATAAAGATGGATGCTCAGTCCTGCACTACAGGGCTAACTCCTAATCTGAGTCACTGTCATTACAGAACCATCGCTTCTCTGGATCTTCCCAGGATCCACCTCTGCTCATCCTAGTCGAGAAGCTGAGTCCAGAGTTTGAGGAAGTTGGCTCATCAGGACAGAACTCCTCTCTGGGGTTTTACTCATTTGTCCTCTGCCACTTCACAGCATGTTGTACCTTAAGGCTCTCCTCCCTGCTCCTCTTGCTGGAGGCGGGGATGTGAGAAAATGGAATTTCCTCAAAGTCAGCAAGTTCGAGGTTGTCATCATAAATAACAAATTCTTCCTCCTCCTCCCCCTCAGACTCTTCATCACCATCAGGACCATCCCTGTTGTCATCATCCTCGTCTGCCTCCGGTGACATGGACTTATAACCAGAATCCAATGAAAATTCAGACCAGTTAGACCATTCATCGCTGTAATCGGAGGCAGCTCGGGGAAGCATGTCCCCATTTTGATCCCCCTCTTCTTCATCATCAAAGGAGAATGGGGGACTGTCCTCAGCTTCATCATCCTCAATGATAACAACTATCTCCGCTCCCTCGTCATCAGAGAAGATGTAGATGGGGGGATGGTTACCTTGATCATCATCGATAAACCTGAGCTCCTCAGGGATCTCCTCAGCGGCACGATGATCTACAACATACGGGACCCCTGTAGTGACAAAGGTTTGACCATGTCACAACTTTAAAAGTTTTTAAAAAATGCAGTGTTTGGGTTAAAATAAGAAATTATTTATTATAAATGCAGTTAGTTACAAACGAGCAATAAATTAATATGAATTTCAATATTGGTAAATAAAAATACCTTCGTGTTAAATTTGTGTACATTTATTATGAAGAACTAATAGCTTGAGGGTTACTTAAAGTGTGTGTGATTTGAGATAATAGGATCATTAGCAGCATTTGACATAATTGGTACAACTAATGGCCTTGATTCTCACATTGTTAAACAAGAGAAATGACAGGTATGACATTTCTCTAACACAGACCCATTCACAAGAAGAACACACACAAAACACACATGCAAACATATGTGGTGAAATAATAGTCAACCACTTAATATCAATCACAAATTACAGGTTGAGTAAAGAAAACATACACACAGACGGCTCTTTGGATCCTGGCTCAAATCCCAACATACACTCCAACACATCAGCAGAGAACCAGACATGCAGCATGCAACAACACAGCATGCTGATTATTACCTTGTATATAAAGAACTGGGTCCATATAATAAGTTGCCTAGTTCCCCAATGGGCAGCAGACATGTCGACTAAATCACAAACAAGGCAATCGACATTTAAGAGACATTAAACGGTCCATTAAACCATTAAATCGTTAGTGAAACCAGCTACTTGCAGGTGTCAAGTTAGAACAAACGTTCACTATGAAAGCGTGGGGCAATAATTGGGACATTTCTGTCTCTGCTATTTATTCTTTACAACAGTCAAAGTGAATCTGGATAATGTATAGAACTTTAGCTCTCTGTCTAAAATTACAACCATACATAAAAAAATACAGTCTCTACACACACTGTAAGAAATGTTACATTTACAGTAAATTGCTGTAAAATCGAAAAATCAAAAAAATGTAAATAGAAAAACACTAATGCAATGTTTAATTTACAGTAAAATTAAAGTAGTGAACCAAACACAGCTGTTAGTTTTAAATTAAATATATGTGAAAATAGTCATATTTGATTGTATAATTGACAGAATACTGTACCTTAAACACATAAAAACTATAATATAAAAACCAATAAAAAAAAGAAAAAGAAACTGCATTACATTTTACAAAATCACATGCGATAATTTAAAGAAACATAAATACTATGAAAAAATATGAAAAATTGAAGTAGAATTATGTAAATAGATTGCATTACATATCCTTTAAGATATATTTTACTTCCTAAAAATGGAACTCAGAAGTTATTGTAAGAGTGAGTTTGAGTGTAACATTGGGCACAATGAGCAGCACGGGGATGGAGCAGTTGGTGAACCACAGCATTATGGCTTGTCACAGTTAAGGTTGCGGGGTCGCATCCCTGGCCGACCATGGCCTGTCTGTGTGCTTGGGAGGGTTTTCTCTGAGTACTCTGGTTTCCTCCTCAAAATCTACCAGGACACAGGACTGTCCCACAATAGGCCAGAATCCAACTCAGTGTTTGATGTTATGTGATTCAATGGTGGTTATTAGACAACATAACACTCAGGAAGCATTTTCTGTTTGTTACGACAAACTGCAAAAAAACAACTACATACAGTGACAAGTCACACACATGCTCATGAGCTATAGCTAAGTTGGTTTGAGTCCCTGTCCCTCCTTTCCCAAGTTGCTCCCGGTGGGTCAGGAGAGCACCTTGTATAGCAGCCACTGCCATTGGTGTGTGAGTGAGTGGGTTAATGAGAGGCAATATTGTAAAGCACTTTATAAGTGGCCATTTAACTAAACCATGCCCTAAGGTAACCTTAGTTTTCCTTAACCATAACACAGCTTTGTGTGTATGTAAATGTAAAATCGTACTGAAAGAATTCATAGTTTCTACAGCATAGTCATGTACAGCAGATGAGAGTTGTTAGGTTTACAGGTTTAAAATGTAAATTTTCTGTAGAATTTCCACAGTTTTAAAATTTAAAGTGTACAGTTTTTTCTATAAAGGTACACTGGTATTGTTTTTTTACAGAATTATTCCGGCAACCACACCTGCCAGTTTTTTCCATAAAAACAACAGTTTTGTTTTACAGTGCATTTAAAAAGGACTCAGCACAGCACAAAATTTGCCAAACCATCATTTCATCATTAGTCACAATGCTGAAAAAAACGTGTCATTTTAAACAAAGTCAGTGAGATAAATGGGAACACACTCATGTGAGGATGTTGACTTTAGACAAGGGATGTGACATATGTGTACAAATCCAAATGCATAATTTCGCACACTTCATCTCGGGTCTCAGTGTTCTTCAAAATAACCACAAAACAGCTGGGCTTCTGTGATTGCTAAGGCTGCTCACTTTTGAGTTAGTTTTCCAGTTGCAATTATCTGTGTGTCCTGCACAAACACGCACGTGCAAAACAAAGCACCAAAACATCCGTTTTAAAGTCTTCATGAAACTACAGTTCACTGTAATAAAAATAGCACTTTAGCTGCAAAGGTCCAATAAACGTCCACAAACTTGCTTCTGATGTGCGTTTAAGGAAAATCGATAGTTTGTTAAAAATAAATATATATTCCTAAAAGGGCTCGATGGGCATCAGCTGACGTGTGGTCCCAATACGTCTACTGATAGTCCGTTCATCTCCATGGTTACCAAAAATAAATGGTGTATTTTTTTTTAAAATGGCTTCCAACAAAAGATATATTTTTTAAATATCTTGTTTCTTAACATGTCAAAGTCCAATTCGACGACATTAAGCCTGTGTGTTTTTAAATCATTACACCGTTGTTAATCTATTTCGCACATTTCCCGCGAGTTTGAATACGTTTACAAAAACTAAAAATCAAGTTACATAAAAGGATATATGAAGTATCATCCAATATGTGATTTTACACGAATGATCAAATATTGTCACTTTTCCACGTTTGAGTTCAACAACTTATCTTAATTTTTGTTCTTAAATATACCTCAAAGTATTTAGAAAGACAATTATTTAATTTATATTAAGTAAACAGATTAATTATTACTAATATATTTATATTTTACCTGCATGTTGATCGCCAACAGTGCGCAGGTGTTTGGATCGAGTCATTTCTCCGGTTGACCGGGTTTTGTCTTTTAGCAGTAAAGCACTTTTGTTGATTTTTCAGCAAGGTTTCCACTTCTGTACATGCCCTCTATCTCCAAGGTTTTCCGGTCAGCTTTCGCAGGTCTATTTGAACCAGGTTCCAGTGCAAAAAGGGGAAAAGCGCAAAGGAAGCCAGTCCTTTTATAACCTCGGTTCTGTTGCCATTGGTTTTAATAAAAAAATAAATAAATAAAATATAATACAATATATAAAATAATAAGTTTCCACCAAAACTTATTTTAAATAAGTTTCCTGTTAATTTCCTGAATAGGTAACAACACAAACTGTTAAAACTGTGTGAAAAAGATCATTGGGAATGGGGCAGCATATAATAATATTTACAAACATATCTTTCTTAAAAAATGGGGGATTCAAGAGAGAATGAATAGCTTTTATCCTACCTGCTTTAAATTAATGGGTGGTACAGACTGTGCCTGTTATTATAAAAACAGTTATTGTGAGCATGAGTTTTGATGGTTTCAGTTGCATAGCAAAAGAACATATGGACTGCTTACTTTGGAGAATACAGTTGACTTTGGAAATAGCTGAAGCTAATAAAGTTTGAATGAGATGTTCAGAACAAAAAAAGCTAGAAAATCAATCGTCCATGGTTATGGTTATTTATTAGAAGAGAGCGTGAAAGTCACAGAAGATAAATCATAATCACACACGCAACGTAGAGTTGAAAGATATATTTGCACATTTACTTATTTACTTCGATGCAGCTATATGTCACTTACTGGCTTTACTATCCCACACAAATAATTGGGCTTTACACTAAACAACCAGTGAGAACTCTATGAATAATTAATCGTTTCTGGCAGCTGGCATTCTTTAAATTGCATTAATCCATTAATGTATTGAATGCAATACATTTAATTCCTGTCCAGGTCTGACAGCACTGAATTAGCTGCTAACCTATTGACCTAATTAGGACTATATATACATATTTAAGTGATGCTGTAGCTCAGTTGGTAAGGCAGTCGTCCATGGACCACAGGGTCAGTGTTTCAATCCCCAGTGCCATATAACTATATATATCAAAGTGTCTCTGGGCAAGACACTGAATGCCTAACAGCCCGTCCCCATCCCAGCTGTGCAGTGCCAGTCCAAGTCCAGTAGATAATGGGGAGGGTTGCATCAGGAAGGGCATCCGGCGTAAAAACTGTGCCAATTCCAAAATGCAGACAATGATCTGCTGTGGCAACCCTGAACTCACGAGATAAGCCAAAAGGACAAAAAAAGAAAAAATACATATATACAAGTATACAATAACACATTCCATTGCGACACGACTTTTCGAAGCCTCGTTTCACGGCACTAAAAATCGCGTGAAAAGCCCAAATGATGAGTCATAACTTCACACTCGTCCAGAGGTGTCGTGCTGACATTGAAGGTGATATATACTTCATATTCTGCTCATTCAGAGTTACAGAGTCTTTTTTTAAAAAAAGGGATCTGATTTTCTAATGAATGCTTTATTGAGCAAAATATCAATTTCAGCATAAAAAACAATTTAAATTCTGACCATCTGTTTTATCATTTATTTCTCGCACTCACGTGTAACACCAGAGTTTAGGCAGCAGATGTCGCCATTTAACTGTTCTATTTGAAATGCTTCGTAACACTGACTCTTTTTCAGTACAGTTGCTTCACGTTATTTCAGTCCTTCCAAAAACATAATTTTCTCCAGCACTACCTGGGAGGCTTAACTCGTATTTAAGAAAGAAATAAATGCGCAAGAGAAGGTTCCTCCACTGCAGCTAATATCTACGTGAGCGGGCTGGATTAATTAGGTCCCGGTATCCTCAGGTGTGTGGCATCGATGGCTATGTGGACAAATCTCATTTCAGTTTCCAACTATGATTATGAGGACATAAGGACACTATATTCTAATATTTGGGTTAAGACATGAGCGTAGTTTGGCTGTTAGGTGTCACATTCTCGCGTTCGTGCGCGCGCGCCCGTCTCGTTTTGCTGTCGAGGACTGCAGCGATCAGTGATGTTACAACATGGAGATCCCGCAGTGATTTAAAGGGATGGAAATGGAGCTGTACCCGGTCCATGTGAGAACAGCAGACGGCAAGTTGCTCAGGGTATTTCCGGAGAAAACCACTGACCACGGTATGTGAATGTTAACTTACTTTGGTCACGATTGAGACCATTTGTTTACCCAGCAGTCCTGTCAGGGTTAACGACGAGCAGGTAACCGAGTTCAAATGTTTTGTCCAAACAGGTAAACGCTACATTTATTGAGAATTTTACGGTGTAATGTTTGCTCGTCTACATGGGAAGATGATGCCTCTATAAATCCGACGTAACACTTTTTACAAGTCGACAGACATTTATAAGAACTTAGGTGTGTGTGTGTGTAACCATGTTATTTTTAATAAATTCCAACTTGCTGTGGTGGCTGTTGCCCTCCGTGCCATTGTCACAGAAGGGGGTTAAGTTAATTGAAAACTGAGTACTTCCTTGTACAGTATTTATTTTAGACATTCCTTACGTGATAAATCAAGTGGTTGGGTTTACCAAATATGACACAATATGAACGGAATTCATACGGAATTATTCCTGCAAAGATTAGACTACTAAACCTCAAGAAGGAAAGTTCCAAGTTGTCACAGTACATCCTTTAATTGCTGTAAACGTATCCTGATGCTGACTGTTTCTGTAAGAATGTTAATTTAACCCCACGCAGCCAAGTTATATCACTCCTCCCACACTTCTACATGCAAGATCTCCAATTCGAATAAGTCATCCCATCCATGTAAACTCAGATGTTTCGGGCTGATGTCTGTGTGCACATCTGTCTGTAGCTGTGGAGCTGTGTACTGTTTGCTATGCATGTTTGTGTTGATCTGTTTAGGGCTTTGTGCTTGGTGGTCTGCCTTTGCATTTATGAACGGGACAGTCCAGTGCTGTATCTTGTACTACTGAGTGTGTTTGTTGCTTGTGTGTTTGCAGTGTTGTGTGCTGGTGTATAATGAACATTTCTGCAGCAGCAGCACTCTGTTACATAACAGGTTGTCCTCTGCAACATTCTGCAGGGCTAACTGAGTGCTTCTCCTTGGCATGGCAGAGTGCTTTCTCTGTGTCTGGTTTGAGGATGTAATAACAATAATTCATTTTCCACACAAGAAAATCATGATTTTTAAGGCTTCTGTTAATACAAGTGTTAATCACTATCAATACCAAAACAGTGCTAAGAAGTGACTTTTTGGTTTTAACTGTAGGTTGCCCTAAACTGTCAACCAAGTTAAAATTTATTCATTTTTGGAACCATGACATTAGTCACTGGGTGTCACTTTCACCGGTCTCTTGCTTTTTCTGTAATTTGACTCTGCTAAGCAGGTAGTCTGCTTCTGGTAGAGGGAGGGGTGGGTTAAGGACTCATAGGCAGCTGGCAAAGTCCACCAGAAGTTGCTAAGCTTTAACATTTGTTGCAACGTGGCAAATGTTTAACTAAATGTAGCCTATGTACAGTAAACTTTCCCTTAAGTGCATTTTGATGTTTTGGTTACCCTATTTATGATAAATGAGGTGGCCAAAACTATAGAATGACCTCTTCATATAATATATATTCAATATATAATATAGTAAATGCATAGTAGAATTATCATTATTTTAACCTAAAAACTGGTAAATTATAACGAATTCACGGCAGAGCCACTGTAATAGATTGCATTAAATTGCTCATAATATTATGCCTGATCAGTGTATGTACTCAATGATGACAATAAAAGTTTCTATATTCTAGTTAAAAAAAAATCTAGGAGCAAATAAAAATTGTAATTTACTCTTCAAACTGTTAGTAAAAGTTGTTTCTCTTTATTACAGTAATCATTCAAACAAAAGAATGGTGGTATGTACAGTACATCCAGAAAGTACTAGCAGCATTGGACTTTTTTTTACATTTTGTTACGTTATAACCTTATTTCAAAGTGGATCAAATTCATTATTTTCCTAAAAAATCTACAAACAATGCCTCAAAACGACAACGTGAAAAAAGTTTGAAATCTTAAAATTCTTAATTTATTTAAAATGGGGGAAAAAAGACATACATAAGTATTCATGGCCATTGCTGAAAACTTTGTTAAAGCACCTTTAGAAACTATTAAAGCCTCAAGTCTTTTTGAGAATGATGCTATAAGCTTGGCACACCTTTTTTTTTGAGCAGTTTCTCCCATTCATCTTTTGCACCTCTCGAGTGTTGGTGCACAGCCATTTTCACATCTCTCCACAGATGTTTAATCCATTTCAAGTCTGGGCCCTGGCTGGGCCACTCAAGAATATTCACAGAGTTGTCCCGTAGCCACTCCTTTGTTATCTTGGCTGTGTGCTTAGGGTCGTTGTCCTATTGGAAGATAAACCATCGTCCCAGTCTGAGGTCCAGAGTGCTCTGGAACAGGTTTTCATCAAGAATGTCTCTGGACATTGTTGCATTCATCTTTTCCTCCATCCTGATTAGTCTCCCGGTTCCTGCTGCTGAAAAACATCCCCACAGTATGATGCTGCCATCACCATGCTTTAGTATAGAGATGGTATTGGCCAGGTGGTGAGTGGTGGCTGGTTATATCCAGACATGACCCTTGGCAGAGAGGCCAAAGAGTTCGATCTTTGTTTGATCAGACCAGAGAATTCTTCTGAGAGTGTTTATGGAAGGTACTCATCTTTTCACAGAGAATGCTGGAGCTCTTTAAAAGTTATCATCAGGTTCTTGGTCACCTCCCTGACTAAGGCCCTTCTCTCTCGATCGCTCAGTTTGGCTGGCAGGCCCACTTCAGGAAGAGTCCTGGTGGTTCCAAACTTCTTCCATTAACAGATGATTTAGGCCACTATGCTCATTGGGACCTTCAATGTTGCAGATATTTTCCTACTACCCTTTCCCAGATTTGTGCTCCAATACAATCCTGTCTCTGAGGTCTACAGACAGTTCCTTGGACTTCATGGGTTGGTTTGTGCTCTGACATGCCCTGTTAACTGTGAGACCTTATCTAGACAGGTGTGTGCCTTTCCAAATCCAAATCATGTCCAATCAATTGTATTTCCTATAGATAGACTCCATTACTGGAGTGAGTTTAACTACATCTCTTGCCTAGTCCTATTCCTCCCTCAGACTGCATTTTGTTTCTCTCTTCCAAGAATTCTATGACTCCCTACTGTAATGTCTTTCTCCTACTTTCGTGACATCTATCAGTGCTCTTAGGATTTAGCTTTTTTTGAGTGGAGTTCACTTTAATCTATGTAGAATTACGTGTTAGCCTGCATTCCATGTTTGCATGCGTTCATTTTTATGTAATTGAAACCTGTCTACGCCATAGCAAAAGACACGTGCATGGGTGGTGTTATTCTTGGAAAGTGTGCAGTGTGTGTTTGTCTTCATGTTTGCACTGCTGTAAATGTGTGTGGGAATTTCTTGCCTTATACACCAGCCACACTCAACAATAACAGTGAGTGCGTTAACATGGACTTAAGTAACCAGGTTAGTTTGTTAGTTTGTTTCCGAAATCAGGGTAGGGAGTTAGGGATCCTCTGTTGCAGAACGCAGAACTTTGCCATGTATACGAGTAACCAGGTTTGTAATCTGCTTTCTCCAACTGCGCATGTGTATAACAAAAGCCGTACAGATAGCAATAAGTCATAGGTGGAGGAGACATTAGATTACTCTCCTGCTGCATGTAGATGCAGATTTCCTTTTAACCAGGTTTCTTAAGTGCATGTTAACACTGTTCTCCTGATTACTTAAGAAAGCAGATTTCTCCGAGCACCCCAGTTACTTAAGTGCACGTAAATGCAGTTACCGGTAGTCATGGTAGTAATTTCATGGAGAACCAGGCTCAGCATTGCCATTCTGTGTGGTCTGCAGCTACACGGCAAAATGTGATACACTGTGTACAGAGGTGGTAGAAACTCTATACTCAAAAGTACAAGCATTGGCCCAAACAAAATCTTCACCTCAAGTACCACTTTAAATCACTATGTAAGTAAAAGTATTGAGCAGATTTAGTAGTTTTTCTTATTTTTTTTAAATTTAAAGTACAAAAGTAAAAGTACTTAACTAAGAAAACTATGTACTTTAAACAGCACTGATAAGGTATTTACAGCAAAAAATGTGAGTACACTGTAAATGGGGTGCTGATTATTACCACTTTACAGTATTTTCTGACAGGTGGTTAATCTCTAATCTGCATGTATTAGCTAGCATTGTTTAGCATTACCCAGAATTTTTAGAAAAAAGTATGTAACAGTATATTTTAATATGGACCTCCTTCAAGAACTAGCATTCCATAAAGTAAGCGGGAAGTATTGCAGCCTTTTTCATACAGAATTTGCTTTTGAGGTATCTTGTGAAAAGTTTCTGCAGGTCTGAAATAACCAATCCTTGTCCAAGAGTGTGATTGTGTCTGTGAGCATATACAACGGTGACATGGTGTGTGAGACTGTATAAGGCTGTTGGAAGCAGTCCTCTGCCCAGACCTGTCGCTGAGATTACCAGTGTAACTTGTAGTGAGTGATGGTTATTATGTAGAAGAATGCCTTAACAAAGAAAACTTCCCACTTTGATGCTATGTTCTCTTTTAATGCAACCCTAAACCTTCTTGGCAATTTAACATATCATTTTACCACAGCACTGCCGGGTTACAGTTAACCAAAATTCAGGAGAATTGATCTACATGGTTTCACAAGAAATCTGCCCTGGCTTTGGACATTTTGCTTGATGGATCTTTTTTAAACCATGACCTAATGTTTGGATCCTTTTTGGTTATGAGGAATGTTTTGATTGGTTACTAATATTCTTCATAAATAATTTTTGTGCAGAAATTGGTAGAACAGATTTTTAACCTCTTTGTGTTTTGACAACTTATTTGTTTGAACCTACATCTGGGGAGTAACTAAAGCTGTCAATTATAGTTGCGTAAAAAATAACATAAAATGTAAATAATTAAGTGGACCTTTCTAAAACTTGTACGTACTTGTGAGTTAACTATTAGATACAGTAAACTGTATCAGGATTTTGCAGTATGTGTTTTAAACTGCAAGGGCATGGTCTTTGCGACAGCAAAGAACAGAATCTGTGATTTTGCTTTGAGAAATGTATATTCAGAAGATCATGCACATTTGTTATGATGTATTTTCACTGGGCCTCCTAAGCAGATGGAGATCTATGCTACTCAGTTCAACAACCCACACACTTTTCTCCGTCTGTGGCTGCAGTCTATTTTTGGTTGTTTTGCTGCCTTTCATGCACATTGAGCAGCACTCCCTTCCTCTCATCTCCACACCTCACCTCAATAAATGGTCTGGTCTTATTTAGTGCTTTTCTACCTATTTACACTTCTTATTCACCCATTTGCACTCACAATCACACACAATGACGCACTGGGGAGCTGCTATGTAGCTGGCCAACTCTCACTGGGAGCAACCAAGTTGTAATTTAGTGCTCCAGGACACTTCGACATCTGACCAGAGGAGCCGGGGATCGAACCTACAACTGCAGGATTGGTGGGCGACTGCTCTACCTTCCTGTGCACCAGTTGCTCAGAGAAGAGAGAGCTGGTGCATAAACAACATTGTGGCATGAGGTGGTCATGGCTCTTAATGCTGGACCTACGATGAATGACCAGCATGAATGATGCTCGTATCTGTATTTTCAAACATGTACATATGTTTACTATCAGGACATTTAGGGTTGACATGTAAATATAACAAGTTTCTCCACTAGTTCATAGTTTGTTTCCCTTTTGTTTCATCTTGGTTTTTTTAGTTCAGCTCTTTAAGTAATCTGTAATCTGTCATTTTATAGCTGTTATAGAAAAATCTTTTAGAAATAATATCTTTTGATTAAATTGTTTATCCCTTGAAAAAAAATTGTGAAATACAATACACAAAGCCAGACATGACAACTGGGGAGTAGCTGCTGTGGGAGCAGGCAATGGAGAACAGCTCTTAACAAGACTATCATGACCGCTGCTGCACACAGTTTTACCCCCACAGGCCTTGTGTCAGACAGGCAGGAATTGATTAAAACATCTATTTCAGTCTGAGTTTCTATGAAGACCAGTGGTTAAGAGTTACATTATCTCCTGCTGCCAGTGTCAGCTTTAGAAAAGTGTCCCCACGTTGTATACATACTTTGACAAATGTGTCACGGTCTCATTGTTCCACTTAATAAATTGCCAAATGTTTGAGCTATAGTATTAATGATGACTGAGCTTAATTAACTGCCCCATAGGTAGGTTTGGGAATTTGTAGAAACATTGCTCTGAAGTAGTGAACACATGCAGAAACATGTTCTTTCAAAAGTTGTTAATTGTTCTTCCCTTTATGCTTATTAATTCTTTTATGCATGATTTTAGTTTTCATTTGGCCTTCACATGTGTCATGTAATACGTCAAAAAGTGAAAACTTCAGACAAAAAACATACATTTATTACGACAATCTTTTTTGTGTAGGGTTTCACTTGTAAAAAGGTTTTTTTTTATCACCTCTAAACGTAAAGTCACTAAAGCGTTATTTTTAAACCAGGCAAATGAAAAATCAGCAGTATATTAGTAGGAAAAGGAACATTATAGTTAGTTACAGCCCTATTAGTGTTTGAATCTATAATAAAAACATAAGGCATCTTCATTTATGTTCTTAAAATGTATAGTTTTTGTGAATATAGTTTGTGAATGGTGTCTATTTCTGCAAACATAACCTAAAATATGATCAGATATTCATGCAAGTTCTAAAACTAGATAAAGAGAATTAAATAAATGAGACAAAAACATTTAACATATTTATGTATTTTGGGAAATTATTGTATCTGAAACATTTGTGTTGGAAACGTATAACCGCGTGCCTTCAGTAACTGCTGTGGATCCCTTGTGCAGAAATAACTAAACATTACCAGCCACAGTATATCAGCCCTGCATATCAGCTTGGAAGGATTTTAGCCCGTTCCTCCTTACAGAACAGCTTAGATTTGGAAATGATAGTTGGCTTTTTGCATAAACTGTCTGCTTAAGGTCCTACCACAGCATTTCTGTAGGATTAAGGTCAGGACTTTGATTTGCAAAACATTGCTTTCCCTCTGCTTTAAGCATTCTTTGGTAGAATGAGTTGTGTGTTGAGGGTTGTTGCCTGCCCTTTTATATATTTTGTGTTGTCTTACGGATACCATGCCATTTCAGAATCTGAACCCAGAGGCAGCAAAGACGGCCCACATCATAATATTGCCATATTTCAGAGATGGGATAATGTTCTTATGCTGGAAGGCAGTGGTGTGAAGTAACAAAGTACTTTGTTACTGTACTTCACATATTTTTATTTAGGTAGATTTAATTATAGCTACTTTGACTTTTACTCCACAGCAAATATCTATACTTTTTACCTCAGGGTAGTCGGTGGAGAGTAGTCAGTTCCTTTTTGCAGCGCTGTGCTTGGCAGACCATCGCTAAATGGTCTGCACTTATATAACCCTTTTCTGAAGTTGCATCTTCCTGGTTCCCTTGACAAAAAGTCTATGGTATTTTTCCGTCGACATTTTGACTTTTTGCGGGGAAAAAGGCTTTGTGACAAAGAGTTTGATACTTTCTTTTGATTAGCTGGCCAGTATAGGGGCCATATATATGCATGAGAAGAGAACAGTCATACCCTTATGCACTGAGACTAACATTCTGCGCCTACCCTTTATTTGTTATTCTGGGTTTACTATCCCAGCTTTATTTTCAAAATAATTGTGTGTGCACATGTGGTCCTTTTTGTGTATGCATGTTTTGTCCGACACCTCAGCCTTTCCATGGTTTCAAACCTTAATAATCCAGCCCACACGACCATATAAGCCTCAACTTGAGGAGGACTTCAAGGCCACTTTTTAAGATCAAAGTCTAATAAGATTGTATTAATTCCATCTGCACTTTTTTCTTTTGAGCATGGCCACTGCACCTTCTGTTTATTTGTGAAATGGATTTTAGTATTCCTATTAGGGCTAGGGCTGCATGATATTGGGAGGGTGATTTCTTTTTTTTTGTCTTTACTTTTTTTCTTCTATATAGATTGGACACTCCTTTTGTATTCTGTCAACTTTTGTTTTTTGTTTAATGAGATGGTTGTTCAAAACATTTTGAACAGGCAGTGCTAAAATAATTTAATCACTCTTGCCTTAATCCACATGAGTTTAAGGTGTGGGTGAAAGACATGAAAGTCCTCTTGTTTAGAACCGTGCCACTAGATTGCTGAACTGCCTGTGTTGGATACAGTTATTTTCACTAGCAATAGGGTTTTCCTGCAGAGTCTTGATTTATGCACTTGGTGTACTGGCTAACTGTTTGGATAATAGTAGGAGAATGTTCTGTTGGGAAATTAGTTATTTTTCATGTATGCAGATGCTGAGCGATGTTCAGCAAATTAGTTGCCATGGATTTTTTGTAATGCAGTTTCTCTCCTGAAACAAAAAAAATTACAGTCAGGATTGTATTTAGGCTTTCAAAATCACTTCAATTAGATAAGATTAAATCTAGGGGAGTGTTCTTTTAACGCAGCTAAACACATTCAAGAGCAAATGACTAATGATGGATGTTGTAATCCTGTATAAAGTTCTTCCGTTATGTTGGTTTGTTATGTCTGGATTTTTAAAAAAATAGATTTTATTATCTGGGATAACTATATGGTCTTTTGGTTGCTGACTAGATCACATATCTACACTTGAGACGTTTTACCTCCATCTTATATTTGCTGTATCTGTTTCTAATTACATGTGCATTATGATTGCATGAAGTCTAATGGTGAATCATTTATACAATATATGCATTATGTTTGCAGCAAGTAAGTGTAACTTTTAAATCTGGTGAAAGTAAAGTTACAAAAATATTCAGCAATATAGTGTCTCTCAGCTCTATACTAACATTTGTAGAGACATTACTGCAGGTTAATTAATTTAAATTGAGACATTCCTTTTATTTTCTGGTTTGTGTTTTTTCACCACTGACTAACACACACACATTTAAAGTGTATGCAGACACAGGGCTATTGATAAGTGATTGATATTGACCACAAAAAGATTATCAGACTGCTTCTGGTAACAGGTTAACATGTTACAAATTTATTTAGACCCACTGACGCTCCCCATCCAACCCGATGGACCTTGAGAAGTACTGCAAAGAAGAATGGGAGAAACTGCCAAGTGTGCCAAGCTTGTAGCATCATACTCAAAAAGACTTGAGGTTGTAATTGGTCCCAAAGGTGCTTTAACAAAGTATTAAGCCATGGCGGTGAATACTATGTATGTGTGATTTTATATATATTTTTTGTTTTTATTTATTTTTATAAACGTAACCTCTATAAAAATATATGCAAAACAAAACTAATAAGAAAAAGGAATGACTTGATTTTCGAAAAGGCCCAGAACGCACATTTCGGCTCCCGGATCACTTGTAAACTCAGTCATTTGTTACTAATTACCTTCTGAATCTTCTGCGATCAGTTTTAATACGTTTAATTCTGAATTCAAGAAGCTATTCCCAGTACATTACAATGCTTGTTAGTGCATCTAAAAGCAATTGTGGCTAGCATGGAACAAAGTTGTGATAAAGGCACAAGTCAGGAGATTGGTACAAAAGGGTTTCAAATAATTGATCTATCCCTAGGAGTACAGTCAAGTTTATAAAAGTGGAAGGTGTTTGGCGCTATCATGAGTCTGTCCAGGTCAGGCCATCTCTCTAAACTGAATAGCACATTGAAGGTGGTCTGAGAGTCTACAAAGAGGCCACTAACAACTTTGAAGGAAGTACCAGACTTCATTGTGAAGAGTGGTCATTGTGGTAATTTGATAGCGATGTTAAAAGTATTCCAGAGGTCTGGGCAGTATGGGAAGTTTTCAAGAAATTATAAAAAATATTCTTCTAGAAAGGGGACATTAAGTTAATTTAAGTTTTGCCAAAGAGTGCCTGGATGATTCTGATGCCAATGGAAAAGAGTTGCAATGGTCAAGTTAGTCCATGGTATGTCTGTCAGAAAGACCATGCAAGATACAATCTAAGGAACATCATACCTACACTAAAATATGGAGGTGGCATCCTAGGGATGTTGCTCTTCAACTGGTGCTCCAGCACTTGTCAGGATACAAGCAAAAGTACTGTCAAATTCCAAGGAAAGCCTGCTACTCTTCTGCCAGGACGTTGAAGATGTGAAGAAGCTTAATTTTTTTAACATGACAACGACCAAAACCACACAGCCAAATTGAACATACGGTGGCTGAAGGAGGTAAAAATGCATGTCGTGGCATGGCCTAGTTAGAGCCGAGACTTGCATCCTATTGAAAATCTGTAAAAAGACCAGTCACCATCCTTTTGAATTGATTTGGGACAGTTCTGTAAGGAAAAATGTGCAAACAATGCTCAATATGTGAGCAAAGATTGTGGAGAAGTATACTGACTCCAGGCTGTAAAGCTGTTAAAACAAAATGTGGTTCCACAAAATAGTAATGCGGAGTGTTGATCCTTTTCCTAATCAAGTTATTACAGTTATTTATAAATTTGCAGAGCTGTTTTCATTTTTACTTTTATCTTGTAACATGTATTGAGTAAATCAAGCTGGAATAATTGTGTCCATTTTCATTTTAGGCTGTGAAACTACAAAATGGAAGCGTTTTCTAAAGGGATGATTTTTATTTTTCGTATTTCCACTGTATGTCCAATTGTTCTTTAATCTTAGTTGGATAGTTGCTCTCTACTTCTCCTCCTGCCTTCACTCTATCAGAATCCATGGATCCTTTTTTTTTCTCCTTTTTCTTTTTTCTTTTTGTTCTCTTCGGTCCAAAACCTCCCTCTGTTTCCCATTAGACTTCTGCAACCAATAACAGAGAGGGGGCCCAGTGCTGCGTAGCAACAGCCAACCCTGTCAGATCAGTGAGGACTGGCCTACACTGCATCTCTGGGAGTGGATGGTGGCCCCTGACTAGGATAAAGTTACCTGCTTTAAAAAAAAAACTTACCATAGGTCTCAGGGTACACGTTGGTACTTCATAAGTCCCTCATCCTAATGTCTATCAATAACCCTAAACTTTGACCCTAATCTGATTCTGACCTGAAACTTAAAACCATCACACTGCCTTTTAAAGTTTTCAGATTTGGACAAAATATCTTTACAATGCTGAAATGTTATCACAGCATAAGTATTGAACTAGCATTTGCTCACATAACAACTCTATCATTTTGTTACTGCAGCACTGAGCCACATGCTTGTGTTTCAGAAGGGAACTGTATCCCTCCCTCTCCTTGTCTGCTCCCTCCCTCTCTTGACCAACGTCACAGCCTGTGTAGTCTTTCGTTGCCTCTGTGCTCACACACACTTTGCGTTTAAACATAGCAGAGATGGGATAAGATACAACGCAACAACACGCAGTGCAGCCAGAGTGTAATGAGAGAGAGCCTGTGTGTGTGTGTGTGTGTGTGTGTGAGAGAGTGTGTGTGAGAGAGAGAAAACAGACAGCCAAGTGCATGGCAGTCTGTGAGCAAGCTGAAGGATCTTCCATAATTTTGTGCTGGATGTCTTTGCGTCAGTAAAGCCTAAGAAGACGGTGACAGAAAAGTAAGTGTTGACTATGGCAACAGTTATACATGGGCTCAGCATGTGTGTTCTCTGGGGCATAGGTCTGTTGAAGAGCAAATGGCTTGTGCACTTTGATATGTTAGCTGGTGCAAAACAAATCAGTCATTTAACTCTCTATGGCTTAAATGACTAATGTAGGCAACTAATTTCCTACATATTAATAACAATTTTCACAGTTATTAGAGAGTGTAGTAAGTGCTTAGTTTCTCAGCGTGGTAGTGTGTGTTTTATTTTATTTTTTTTTGAGTAAATGTTTGCCTAAAGCATTAACTTGACATGTTGCAGTATGCGCTGTGGAATCCAGTGCAGGATAAACTGAAGTTGGCAGTACGTTTTATCATAGCTAGAAAACACCATGGTTCTGATTAGACAATAAGATGGTTATGTCAGTATGGCATTTCTGTGGCCAAACTGAAGAATTAAAACTATTCGTGTGGTCTTCCCTCTGAACATGACGGTGGGTACGATGATTTCCAGATGCTTTGTATTCCAGATGATTGCACATGTAACTAAATCCCTTCACAATATACACACAGTGAAAGCGTTGTTGTGGCAGGCTTGCATTTGTCTTTTATTCAAATGTGATTTAATACAGAGGACATTAAAGGCTTTAATTAAATTAAATACTGAGTGGCCAAATCGGTACTGAATTACAAATTTTGGTCTAGACATATGTCAAGAACCATACTTTAGTAATGTTAGGAAAAGCGATCTTCTGTATGTTTTGCCCACTTCGTTATTACTTTCAGGTCCCAAGTAAAACTGTAATGAGTGATGGATTGAAGCCTTTGTCGCCTGCTAGTGATGAAGTTCAGCAGTAAGAGCTAAGGAGTTACTGTTTCTAAAGCTCAAGCTGTGTAAACTGAATTACAGAGCGGCATAACAAGCAGCAACACATCTAACAGGTCACACAGAGGCAGAGAGAGACCTTACAGGAGCAGCATGGACACTTTAACACCAGAATGGAGACTAAAATAACTCCAACTTTAAAGATTACATTCTATAAAATGCTAAATTAAAACCAAAAAAAGTGACAAGGGGGGTGAAGTAAGTCCGCTGGTGCATTTTCACTTTTATCCAGGAATTTTATGTTGCGTACTTTAGCTCTGATTGTGTAAGTGTTTCTGACCATGTATGGACAGATCACATGCTCTGGTCCGGTATTTCAGTGATGGGAAACACTTCATTCCCCTCTACCACCACTGCAGTGCCCTTTCAATAACTGCACTAAGACTGCATGGGTTCTCACTTGCATAATAACTGTTTAGCCTTCATTTAATGAAAGGTTTACAAGTGAAAACACTTGATATTATTATCAAAATTGAACCAGTGATGCTGTGAAAGACAAACCTTTTTCCTACAAAAGTGGAGTTTTTATTAGTGTATTTTGGTCATAATATTTATATGCTACAGTGCAAAAATTCTCATCAACTGTCATTTATCCAGGTATTATTCTATTAAGATTGTGATTCCGGGTGTCAGAGCTCATAAGGGAGGACTAAGTGGTTATGTAATAACATCTTGTGCTGTGTAACCTCAGGACCAGTGCCGATTGGACTGGCAGCAGGCCAACATGCTTGAGTCCTGTTTCTAGCACCTTCGTTGCTCTACACCGCTCTCACTGCCCATTAGTTTTCTCTCATTGCTCTGTTTCAGAAGTGAGACACTGTTTGAGCACCGGAACCAACCTAGTGGTCATTTATACACTTAAAATTAAAAAAAATTAAAATCTTGCTACTGTTATAATATTAGCATTAATGAGTGCTAATGTTACTTGATGTCTCTCACCACTTCTGTTTCACTACCATGCTCACTGTGGCATAATCTAGAGAATAAGGTAAAAGGGTGTGCGTCTCTGTCTTGAATGTCTTGTCAGCTTACACACTAAGTCAGCAACGTCACATTCTGTGCTACACACATGTGGTGCTTAGGTCCCTTCAGTGCAGAATGAATTGCAGATGCTCACACACAAACCTACGCAAGCGTATGCACACATGCCTCTTTGAGCACAAACACCTCTGCAGTGATTGTGGGGGGGCAAAAGAGAATAACTAGATAAATGAAGGTTAAACTAACGGAAGATATGAACATTCAGGCACTCAGAATGACTAAGCAGTATCCTTATTTCTATGGCAACCGCTTTTTGCTGTATGGGTGGTCCTTGCACTGCATCACACACATTGTAAGATCAGTTTCATCACCACCTGTGTAGTACCGACTAGCCTGCGTCAGTATTGCTTTATATGTGACACATCTATTGTGTGACTGCAGAGCTGTGTTTGTATGGTGATACAGGCACTGTGTATGATGCACTGCTGACGCTCGCCAATGGTGTCTATTATGGAAAGATGAGCCTGCTGCCTCGTGCCTGTTACAAGCTCCTTGATAGGTTGCTTGCCTGGCTGAAATGACACCATCAGCACACAGCCCGCATTCTTTTACATCATGAATAATCAAAGTAATTTTGAAATCTGTTCAGCTGATAGCTGGAAGGGATTTCAATTTCAGAATCTGAACTGTTTTTGTGAGGTAGCATATCACTGTCAGTAAAAGATCTCTATACTGTGTGCACTTTTAATCACCTTAAACGCAGCTTATGTGACACCCTGTGTAAAGTAAAACCACCTGTGTAATAAGTTTCTGCCAGTGCAGTGCTGGTAATTTTAATGCCGTACTGCTGTTGCAACTACCGCACACTGCAGTACTAAGTGTAGCACACTGAGATCACAAGATCAAATCTGATGAAAGCTGGCCTGAGCTGCAGGAGCATCACATCCTGAAACAATATTTGTTAATAGTATTTCCTTGACTTCACCTTATGTCATGCTATGTTCGTGATGATGCGATCAGAGGATATGAATAAGTCTCTGTGCAGGAGGTTTGTTTTCCACAGTAAGAGAATTGAGGCATCATCTTGTTTCTGTTGCAGCATTTATAATTACATTTATAAGTTTGTAGTCTCTCTCAACTCTTTCCTCCGTCATCTCTCTCAGAGTATCATTCATATGCTAGAGAATTTTCACTGGTTGCACTGTTCCTGAGCCCATGAATTGCCGACTTTCTGCTACAAAATTATGTCTATTTTCAATGTAGTTCTGCTAGAGATCCTGAGATTCAAAACTATTTACTATTGGTTTTTGCCTATATTTTTTTCAAATTCTCTGAATCCAATGATATTATGATACCATTCCCAAATTCTTTGCAATTTGCACTAAATCATTATCTTAAGGTGTTGAATTATTTGCCCATACAGCTTTGATAGCGCGTTGCCCTATTCTTACTTCTGAAACACTCAGCTTCTCCTGAATGCACTTTTTATACCCTTTTTGACCAGCAAAGTTTTTGAAAGATGTTGCTGGCATAAAATCCCAGCACATTATTCTATTCTGTCCTTTTCTGTCCATTTCCAGCTACTCTGGCTTTATTTTAAATGGTGACTGACTGCACATGGTGAAATACACTATATTGCCAAAAGTATTCGCTCACCTGCCTTTAGACCCATATGAACTTTAGTAACATCCCATTCTTAATTCATAGGGTTTAATATGATGTCGGCCCACCCTTTGCAGCTATAACAGCTTCAACTCTTCTGGGAAGGCTTTCCACAAGGTTTAGGAATGTGTTTATGGGAATTTTTGACCATTCTTCCAGAAGTGCATTTGTAAGTTCAGACACTGATGTTGGACGAGAAGCCCTGGCTCCCAGTCTTCGCTCTAAATCTCTTGGTACACTGTAGCATTCAGAGTTCTGCTCACTGGAACTAAGGGGCCACGCCCAGCTCCTGAAAGACAGCCCCACACCATAATCCCCCCTCCACCAAACTTCACAGTTGGCACAATGCAGTCAGACAAGTACCATTCTCCTGGCAGTCGCCAAACCCAGACTCGTCCATCAGATTGCCAGATGGTGAAGCGTGATTCATCACTCCAGAGAACGCGTCTCCACTGCTCTATAGTCCATTGGCGGCGTGCTTTACACCACTGCAAAATACCAGACTGCATTGACAGAGTCAAATGTAACAAATAGTCAGTATGTAGTAAAATTTGAATATTATATTGTGTATCTAAAAGTTGTACATTTCATATGCTCTTATGTTATATGTCATATATGTCATATGTTCTTAGTTATATGCCACCACTGCTATGATTAATTTATGTGGCATTCTGCATGTTGAACTTTGAAATTTATTGTATTTTGCAAGAAGGAAGAGTGTATTTTTCATCTGTAGTTTGTTTTTGAATGAATGGATGAATTATTGGGTGTTTAGATGCACTGCAGAACATCACTTACAGAAGTCTCGAATTCTTCTGACAAATTATCGTGTTCAATCTATGTATGCATTGGTATTTCTTAGTACTGTCACATACTTTGTCACTCACAAGGATTTATGAAGTGAATCTTTAGCCAGGTGGTAAATCCCATAATGATCAGCCGAAGACAATGAAGCTGACTGTTAGTCACCACAGCTTATAGTGCAGTCAGCTGTGGCTGGTACAGGCCACTCTGACTTGGTTATTGCCTGGTTGTTACATAAGTGTGTGTGTGTGCGCACACACTAACACTCTCATGGACAGCAGAATGTCCCTCACTTATCACAAATTAACCAGTGATAGACTTATAACAATTAAGATGACATGTTTAAAATCTAATGAAAAGGAAGAACGCAGCAGAAGCTGAATACAAGCCAGAATTACAAGCTGAAAGTTAAAGAAGAGATTTTGCAAAAAATTGCAAAAAGAAAAGGGCAACAAAAGCAACAACAAAACATTGGGCAGGTTTATAGGACCAGTAGCTGCACACTAGAAAACACACAGCTCCAAAGCCGGGGACACCTCCAGAAAGGGACAGAGAAGGAGCAGGACAACTATGGGAGAAAACACACAGAGTTAATGTCATACAGTGGTTACAATTGTGGGTTAAGAGGAGAGGGGAGAGGGACAAGAGGAGGAAAGGAGCTCGGTGCATTGGGAGGTGGTCCCCCAGCAGTCTAAGCCTATAACAGCATAACTGTAACTAAGTATAAGGTTTATCAAAGAGGAAACTTTTATTCCTAGACTTAAAAGTAGAGAGGGTGTCTGCTTCCTGAATCTGAACTGGGAGCTGGTTCCACAGGAAAGGAGCTTGATAGCTAAAGGCTCTGCCTTCCATTCTACCTTAGGAAATTTTGGGAACCACAAGTAGGCCTGCATTCTGAGATTGAAGTGAATGATTAACTGATTTTTTTTTTTTTCCATCTGGTTCCATAGATCTAGCTGGGTATCAATCGGCATAGCAATAGAAATTTATGGAGTGTTCTCTAATAATGTTGCCTAAAGGAGACATGTATAAAGTAAAAAGTATTGGTCCTAACACAGAGCCTTGTGGAACTCCATAGCTAACCTTTTGTGTCCATGGAGGACTCATTAATGTGAACAAATTGGAGTCTATCAGATAAATACGATTTAAACCAACCTAGTGCAGTTCCTTTAATCCCAATTTCATGTTCCAGTCTCTGTAATAAAATGTTGTGATCAAAGGTATCAAATGCAGCACCAAGATCTAACAGAACAAGTGTAGAGACTAGTCCATTATCTTATGCCATGAGACGATCGTTGGTGACTTTTACCAGTCCTGTTTCTGTATTATGATGAACCCTAAATCCTGACTGAAAGTCTTCGAACTAATCATTCCTGCACAGGTGGTCACATATTTGCTTTGCAACTACTTTTTCAAGGATTTTAGAAATAAAGGGGAGATTAGATATTGGTCTGTAATTGGCAAAACACCTGGGTCAAGACAGGGTTTTTTAAGTAGTGGTTTAATTACAGCTACCTTATAGGCCTGTGGTACATAGCCTGTTTCTAAAGATAGATTTATGATATCTAATATGAATGTATCTATTAAGGGTAAAGCTTCCTTGAGCAGCTTAGTTGGAATAGGGTCTAGCAGACAGATTGTTAGTTTAGATGAGGTAATAATTGAAGTTAGCTCAGAGAGATCTAATGGTAAAAAGCAGTCTAAGAGGGAGTGGGGCCTTATTGATTATTCTAGCACTGTATAAGATCTATCTGTAATATTTGTGGGAGAATCTGGTGAATTCTTTCTCTAATAGCTACAATTTTATTCATAAAGAAAGTCATGAAGTCATTGCTGCTCAGAGTTAAGGGAAAACTAGGCTCACAGAACTATAGCTTTTAGTCAGCTTGGCTATGGTGCAAAAAGGCTACAGACTTAGCCTCTTTATTTTTGCTAATGAATTGGAGGGTGAAAGAACAGTGGGAATTAGCAGAATTAGGGTTGAGGTAACCTGGGACAGCAGGACAAATACAGAGTCGATCGTTGATTAATATGTAGTTAAAATTAGTGAACAATTAACCAAATATTAATGTAACTTTTAAGCATTTGGCAGCTTGATACAGGCTGTATGACTATCAGAAAATTGTACTAAACAGGACTAAAAACTTGGGCATGGAGAAGGAGAACTGTTGAGTGATTCTAAAAGTTGGAAAAACAACATGCTGTTCTCTTTAAAGATCACCAAGGAAAGGGAAAGTGGCTCTGAAAGAAAAAAAAACGGGGATGTTTGCATTGGTTTCTGTGTTGTTCTCAAGATGATTTCGATTCTATCATTTTTGTGTGTATTGGTATGTAACCATAATGAACAAGGAGGTAACCACAACCTCAGCTCCTGCTACAGCTTTTTGTTCAAGTTGGTCTGAGGGCTCAGAGCCAGGTCCGCCTCTTCCTGCTAGTTTTCCTTCGTTTGTTATGTGCTTCTGTTGTTTGAATCAGCTTCTACATACAGTGATCAGAGCCAAGAAAAGAGAGGTTATATCATGATCCGTTATCCCAGCCAAGCTGAGGGCTGATCCCCTAAACAAAACAAACATACAAACACACTGATCTATACAACATATAGACAATAGACTATATATCTATATATAGAGAGAGGTTTAGAGAGAGATGGATAGCTACAGATATATATAATAGCGAGAGGGAGAGAGAGCGAGTGCTGCATTCGATACCATTGATCACAACATTTTATTACAGAGACTGGAACATGAAATTGGGATTAAAGGAACTGCACTAGGTTGGTTTAAATCTTATCTATCTAAATGTTCTGCACTTATATAGCGCTTTTCTACCTATTGGCACTAAAAGCGCTTTATACTGCTTCATATTTACCCATTCACACTCACAATCACACACACATTCATACACCGATGGGGGAGCATAACTCACCGGGAGCAACTAAGTTGGGGTTCAGTGTCTTGCTCAAGCTTTAGGCAAAATTATTGGAAAACACTCCATAAATTTCAATTGCTATGCTGATGATACCCAGCTATATCTATCTATGGAACCAGATCAGAAAAAAAATCAGTTAATCAAGCTTCAAGCATATGCCTATAAGACATAAAGGCCTGGATGTCCCCAAACTCAGACAAAACTTAAGTCATAGTATTTTGGGGCCAAAAAGGATTTCACCTCACATATAAAACAAATCTCTAGAACAGCCTTCTTCCACCTACGGAACATTACCAAAATTAGGAGCATCTGTCTCAAAGTGATGCCGAAAAACTGGTCTATGCATTTGTTACCTCTAGGTTGGACTACTGTAATTCCCTACTTTCAGGATGCCCCAGTAACTCCCTAAAGAGCCTGCAATTAATCCAAAATGCTTCAGCAAGAGTGCTGACTGGAACTAGCAAGAGAGATCATATTTCACCTTCACTAGCTTCTCTCCATTGGCTTCCCATTAAATTTAGAATAGAATTCAAAATCCTGCTTCTTACATATGAAGCTCTGAATGGTCAGGCTCCATCAAAAAAAGACCTTCATAGCACCATATCATCCCAGTAGACCACTTCGCTCTCAAAATGCAGGCCTACTTGTGGTTCCCAGAATTTCCTAAGGTAGAATGGAAGGCAGAGCCTTTAGCTATCAAGCTCCTTTCCTGTGGAACCAGCTCCCAGTTCAGATTCAGGAAGCAGACACCCTCTCTACTTTTAAGTCTAGGCTTAAAACCTTCCTCTTTGATAAACCTTAGTTACAGTTATGCTGTTATAGGCTTAGACTGCTGGGGAACCAGCCCCCAATGCACTGAGCTCCTTTCCTCCTTCCGTCCCTCTCCCCTCTCCTCTTAACCCACAATTGTCACCACTGTATGACATTAACTCTGTGTGTTTTCGACCATAGTTGTCATTTTCCTTCTCTGTCTCCCTCTCT
Source organism: Channa argus (assembly GCF_033026475.1). NCBI lineage: Eukaryota > Metazoa > Chordata > Actinopteri > Anabantiformes > Channidae > Channa > Channa argus. Next base: position 28,424,452 of record NC_090199.1, on the reverse strand, counting down.
CTTTTTGCAGGTGTCCCCGAGCTTGGAAGCTGTGTGTTTTCCAGTGTGCAGCTACTGGTCCTACCAACCTGGCCGATGTTTTGTTGTTGCTTTTTTCTCTTCGCTCTCCACTTTCCCCTCACCCCAACCGGTCAAGGCAGAGGAGTTTTTCCTCTCCACTGTTCCCTAGGGCTTGCTCCAGGGCTAATTATTGGGTACTCTCTATACATCATTATATTCTTGACTTTATTCTGTTAAGTGCCTTGAGATGAATTTGTTGTGAATTGGTGCTATATAAATAAATTTGAATGAAAGAGGGAGAGCTCTGGCTTGACTGAGCATTAAAATAATTCCCCCCCATATTGTTTTTTTTTCTCAGATGGATTAAAATACCCAGTAATCAAGAAATTAATTTTTTTTTAAATTTTAATTGATTTTATATACCCATTGCTAAATAAGCCCCTTGTTGTATTTGCTCAAATATTCCTCTTTTTGTGTTCACTTGTGTGACTCTCTTCCTATTTTGTTACACTTTATGCCGCTCTGGGCATACCCTGTTAGACAGCCACGTCTTAATGCGTAGCAGGGTCCAAACAGGAGTCATTATAACTGTGGAACATTCACTTCATATTCCCTTACACACACACACACACACACACACAATGTCACAATGAGGTTGCCAGAGCTCGATGGTGAATATGATTCTAACAGGAATGGATGAGATATTTGGTTGATGGAGCTTAAGCCAGAGAAAGTCAGTTCATTTTAAGAGGCTTCATGGAGAAGTGGCTGCTTACAATGTAGGACGTGATGTCGGGCAGTCTTTCTATCTTTGGTCTTTACTTTGGATTATAAACATTGGTATTTTGGTTCCATAAAGTTCTCTAAAACAATCTTGTTTGCATTGATAAACTCAGTAGACTTGTGCTTCACCTAAGTGTGCAAATGCAGACCCACTGAGATTGGTTTCACTAGATTTTGAAAGCATGGTTCACAGGTTGTCACAGAACATTCTGCGATCTGTTTTAGTTGGATTTTTGTTTAGACTTTAGGTGGACTTCTGTTTTAAATAGGGATCACTGCATGTAATGATCTTTCATTCAGCCTTTCACTTCACTGCCTTCTCTGATCCCCTCCCCTATGATAATGGTAACCAAGATTCCTGTTTATAGGACTGTTAAGAATTCAGGTTATTTTAGATACTGTAAACTGACATGTAAACACAGTGATACGTCATAGTTCAGCAAAGGATCACAACAATATCTGTGACATGTTCACTAATCTGTGCAATTTAAAATGTAGTGTGTCACCTTTTTATGACTTTGCACTGACGTAGACAGGGACATTACATTTTTGGGTTGTCCAGCCATCTGTCTCATGCTTATCAAAGCAATGTCCTCGAGGTGCCGTTATCCGCAACAATAACGCACAAATTCATAGACTAATGATTCAAAGACTAAACTACTAAATTTCTCTTCTACAGGGACTAATGAATGAGAGAGTGAAGAAAACTGGGAATGTCATAGTCAGCGGGGCTAAACAATAACTTTTTGCTTATTTGCCACCGTGGCTAGTTGTTTTCCAAAGTTGGGACACAGCATTTTCGCTGGCAACAATTTTGTGTTACGTTAAAATTGGCTAGAGATCATCCATCCATCAATCTGCTTATTCCAGCTCTCATTGGTAATAGGCGGGGTAAACCCTAGACAGGTTGCCAGTGTATCTTAGGGCCAATACAGACAAATACACTGACATTCACAGCCACAGGATTTTGAATTGGCAAACAACCCTGTTTTCAATTTGTAATGTACTGCATGTTTACTTGTGTAGACACTATAATTAGTCCTACAGTAGAACCAGAGGGACAGAAGTGTTAGTGTACCTGAACCTGGCTGTCATTTGACCCAACCTTAACACATTCATGATAAATTAATGCAGAGGTAGATCGTGGAGATTATGTAGCAAGTGAGAGTCTATCCCCCAAGGCTGGGATTGTTATTACAGAACTCAACTTTTACTGTTTATTTTAACTTTGCCCTCCCACTGTTAAAACCTTTGGAATTTATTTAGGCTGTCTTTTATCTCAGAAATGTCACATATTACACTAGAAATGTATAGAGGTGAGAAGGATACTCAGTATTCAAAAGAACTAACATAAAAGTTTATGGAATGGGTGGACTGTTTGCCACAGATAACGCTGCTTCTCTTAAAACCACAAATCCATATATCCTGTTTCATTGAGGTAATGGTTCCCATTTACTGTGCTCTGTCTACCTGGAAATTAGTCAACTTTCTGTGTTGTCCCAGGGCCCTGCTGTCATTAGTGGAAAATGGAGATGGAGCACTGTCCTCAATCTGCTTGCCTTTATATAGCTGCTCCTCTCCTTTCTTTCTGTCCCTGACCCACATACACAAACACTTACATCCACACACATAAAATAGATAGAAATCAGACCAAGATTTTACGTTGTTGATGTATTCAGCTAGTTGACATTAGGTTCATAATCCATTGCATTCCCTAACCCATGTGAGATACTGAAAGCTGTGATCAGTGCACTTGACTTGCTGGGACAATTCCTCTATCAAGTCATCAGAGACTTTTCACTGATGTGTAAGTTCTTGATTTTAGCCTGCAGAGGGCAACATTTCTTAGCCTTTTTACAATCAGTGTGCTGACAATGGGTTGTGACTATACAGCGTAGATAGAAAGAGCTGGGACATTTGTAGAATATGACTGCAAATTTTCATCTACTTGTTTAATGTGAACATTAGTCATTTTTGTACAGAAGAGTTTTCTTTCAGCAGACCAAATGTGCTCCTGTAGGCCACAGGTCACATTGTGTCTAGTTACACTGACACTGTCATGCCACTGTTTTTGTGTTAATTTTTTTTTTCTTATTTCTGTTTATCCAGATGTTTTCAACAGCAGAATCTTGACTTCAAATAAAATACAACGATCAACGGCGCTGCAAACGAAGAATTTCTAAATTAGCGTTCTGCACTTGACACGGACATGGTGGCTTGGAAATACTGCTGCATATTTTTCAGTGTCTAAAATGTTAAGTGCTAAAGTATTTTTTATAATCCCATAGAAGAGTAACAAAGCCAATGGGCAGGTAGACCCTTGTACATCAAAGATTTGAAAGTGCAGTCTTGTACACAGTGACTGCCCCCCTGGCCCAGATATGAGTGTTTCTAAACCCAGAGAAAGCTTCCTTGGCATAGGGAGAGCTGGATCCAGCGAAAGGCTAACTCTCCACAAAGTAGGGGACCAGAATGGAAATGCTTTCCCAATTTCTTCTTCCTCCTCCTCCTCCTCTTCTTCCTTCTGTCTTGGGGAGTCCTCTCCTGAGTCCCTGCGGAGCATTAGCAGCCTCAGTGGGGGGCGGACTGACAGTCCTTTGGACTATGATATGCTTGAGGTCACCCTGATGACGACAGTGGTGACTGAAATGAAAAAAGTGACAGGTGTAATTTCAAAATGGGCATCCGAAGAAGATGATAAACAAGACGACAGTGAAGACAAGTCAGTTGGAAAGTTACAGATGATAACAGAGCTGTCAGAATCCAACGACAACTCTGTGTCCGTCTACCTGGATGCCAACAGTGGCATATACCGACATGACACATGGGACGATAATGACAATCTGACACAGGCTCTGTCCGTGACGCAAAATAGCAATAATGATGAGCTAAGCAGTGGAAGAGGAAGAAGACATGGCTCAACAACTTCAGACTCTGATGCCACGGAAATTCCTGCTGATGATGATAATGATGAGGAGGAGGCTTTGTTTCTGTCTCTGAGCTCAGATATGGGCATACAAAGTTCAATCAGCCAATCAAGCGACGGCCTTGTACTCCTAGGTGATTCTGCTGTGCCTGATGATAGACCAGAGATAACTTGTCCTTTGGATCTACCTCTGGACTATCAGACACAACCTCCTACCTCCCCTGAGAAAGCTGAAAGATGTGCATTAGACTCCAAACCCACTCTGCCTCACAGCAGTCATCCAGCCAGAGCAGCAAAAACCAAACTTACCACTGCTACTTTAGCTATTACCAAGACAGTGGCTCCCACAGGCTTCAAATCAACCAGTTTGGAGTCAAAGAGAGTTCCCTGTGTAGACCTAAAAAATGTGAAGGCAAAAGATGGATCTCGGCCCACCTCATCACCATCTAGAACCCTCAGCCAGGTACTGTAGTGTCACTGGAAAGCTCGGGTGTATCAAAATTATGTTCTTCAGCTGTTTTTTGTCAAACATTTTATCTTTCTCCTTATTTAGCACAATAAACCTGCTCCTGCTGCTGGGAAGAAAGTTGTCCCTAGGAAGCAGGACGTGAAGACTGGGGACGGCGGTAGAGGACAAAGACCATCTGCAAGTCCTATTAAAGTGGTTGTGGTGCTGAAACCCATTAGAGGAAAGGGCAATAACATTAAAATCCAGCACAAGGCAACAGCTAGTGACTCTGCTCAGCCACCCATTAATCGTACACACTCTACTTCAACCAGCTCTCTGGGGTCTGAGATGGTTGAAGAAGGATCCCTGGACACTCCCACAAAATCTGTCCAGGAAGTGCTTGATGAATGTAAACCAGCTAAGTTTGTGGAGACAGCACATCCAATCGAAGATGCTGGTAAAGAGTCTGAGGAGGACCAAGGGATTGTTGCTCCAGAGACTTTAAAGACCGATGTGATTGTGAAGAAAAGAAGTCACTGCAGGGTGAGTACTGTGAAATGTATTTAAACTAAATGTCTCTCCCTCAGGCTTGTGTGTTCACTCACTGTTGGCATGCTAAAATATGATTTTGGTTTCAAATGGATCCAGAAACAGTTCTGTCTCAAGATGATAGTTGGGCAACAACCATTGGTGAAAAATCAAAATGGTTCAGTCACCTGGCACACCATCTGGGGTGTAGTTTCTGTAGAGGAGTCATTGGGTTTAGTATACTAGAGAAAATATCATTTCTTCTGTGTATATCCTATAAATGAAAACATAGCATCTGAAAAAAGTATTTCTTTTTTTCTTTATTTGTTCAAATGTTTGCTTTGGGGTGTATCATGGTAATGCTAGGGTCCTCTTGTGCTTTAAAATGAGAAAAGACTCTGTCAGGAGAGTTGTAGGGTTAATTACCTTTTTGTTTTTTTGTTTTTTAAATGCATTAACTCACGACTTGGGGACGGTGAAATCTTAACTACGTAAGAACGGTAGCTGTTGCTGGGTGAAAGGCAGGCACCCACTCAACAGGTCACCAGTCTATCACAGACCCACCTATAGACACAGTTAATAGATTCACGGGTTAACCTAACCTATCTTTGTACTGTGGGAGGGAGTGACAGGAGAAATCCTGGAGGGTAATCTGGGCTGTTTTGTAAATATGGATTTAGACAAAACAGAAAAACTTTGTGTTAATAAAATGTCAGAAATATTTAATGTATTAATATTTAATTTTGTAACTACTGTAAATGTGCTCGGCATAGTACCACAAAAACGTGCATGTTTTGTTAAGAGGTGTTACTGTTTAGCATAGTTTACATACATAGGAAATATAAATCTGTAAAGTACTTTAAAGTGTACATTGTGTTTTACATGAGGGACTGGTACATGGTAGTGCATGTGCTCTATTTCTGGTATGTGTTTAAGCCAGTGACAGTTTTAAAACCTGTCCCAGCATATTCTCTCGTATGCAGCCTCAGGTGTTGTCTCAGCAGAAGGTGTGTTTAAAATCAATCTACTGTGCAATGCACACACACACATACAAGTGCTGGTCATATAACTAGAATATCTTCACAAAGTTGATTTATTTCACTAATTCCATTCAAGAAGTGAAACTTGTATAATGTATACATTCATTCCACACAGACTGATATAATTTTGATGATTATAACTGACTGATGATTATAACTAATTATAACGGGTGGGGGGGGGGGGGGGGGGGGGGGGTTGTGTGACAGTTTTTTTTAAGCACTGGCTGTTTTTTACTTCTACACCTGACTGGTTTATGAGCACAAATATCTGTGCAGTGCCAGTTTCTATAAGTCTATTCCTTTCTCTGGAAAGGCTGAGACAGATGCTAGGTCCTCATCCACAAACGTGCTCAATGAGGTTTGGCATTTCAGTCAGAGGGCAGAAATGTGAAAGGAAGGGGGTGGGGACACTGAAAGAGAAACAATTCGGCCCAGTCAGAACCAGCACTCTCAAGGGGAATGTAAAACACAATAGCAACTTTTTTTTCTTTTTTTTTTTTTTTACTTGTGGTTGCAAGCATACTCCCAATTTTCCCTCCTCCCTCTCTTTCCTTCTCGCTCTCTCATTTCCTCCTCCTCCCCCTCTGTCTTAACACACTCTCCTCCCAGTGCTCCTTTACTGCCCCTCTCTCTTTCCTCGGCCCACATTTTTGAATCTGATTGGGAAATGGCTTATACCATGGTCTCAGTGCGCAGCTCGGAGCTGGGACCCCTCAGCTGGGATGCTGTCACTAAACGTCAGTTATTCTTACAGAAAGTGTCCTCCAAGCTGGGGCCCAGTGCCAGGCTGCAGGGAAAAGGCACCAGAGTGGACAAAGCCTCTGGATCAGCTCTACCTCCTGGTTCATCGAGTGATCTTCACACACCGGGGAACCCCGAGCCAAGGAAAGCCCAGAGTGATGGTTCAGTGTTGGAAAAGAATGGACAGAATGCTAGCGCTGGATCTCCAATGAAAGCCAAGCAGACCCAAAGTCACAGTCAGGGTGAGTTAACATGGTTGTTCTCTGTATAGAGAAACATAAACATTAGTTATTTCAGTACACACACATAGTGACTCCAGGAAAACTGAAACGTCAACATGCAACAGCATGTTGCACACGGACTGTTTCAATGGACTGTTCAACACAACACTTAAGGGTATGTGTGTGTGCATGTGCATGTGTATTTATGAAAGAAAAAAGCTTAGTCTCTGAAGCAGACTCAGGAAATGAGCAGGCTGACACTGCACACACTGAGCTGGGACTCTCTCTCTCTCTCTCTACCTCTCTCTATCTCTCCCTACCTCTCTCTCTACCTCTCTCTATCTCTCTCTACCTCTCTCTCTCTACCTCTCTCTCTCTCTACCTCTCTCTCTCTCTCTCTACCTCTCTCTCTCTCTCTCTCTCTCTCTCTCTCTCTCTCTCTCTACCTCTCTCTCTCTTTTTCTTTTTTTTTTCTGTCTTCCACATTTTGTTTTACTTCTCTTAGTCTTTTTCCGTAAGGGGATGTCAGACTGCTGTTTGTTCCTGTCTGTCGCTCTATTCAAGTTTATGTGACATACATTGTTATTTGTGTTGTTTTGTAAAATGAAAGGTGTTGGTGTGTAGTCAGTCACATACGTAGTAAATATCAAAATATATATGATTTGGTGAAAAAGTTTGCATTTGTACTTGCACCCCTTACATGCCTATTCAGTGTAAAACAATGAAACTTATTTGAATGCCAAAGTTCGCATCCCTTTTGATAAACTAAAAATTAACTTTAACAATCGATAAACAATTTGTACCAGTTGAATGTGCATTAAATATTATGTTTAATTTTTAAAATAAGGGAATGCAAAATCTTGCATCAAACTCTCTTGTGTTTTTAGTGATGAGTCAAAATTGAGGTACTATATATTATATCATTAAAGGCATTAAAATAAGTTGTTTTCAGTTTCCTATAACGGGTAACTTTTCTCACTTTTCATGTAATTATTGCAGCCAGTTACACATTTCAGATGAAATTTTCCTTTTGCAATAAACAAAATTACACTAAACAAAAACGCATGAGACAACAACTTAAAAAAACACTGCAATTAGAGAAAACACCAAATACCCAAACTATCCAGATGGTGAAAAGGACAATGAAAACTATTCAAGAGAGCAGCTACTATATCTACATACCTACATCTTGCTAGTATTAGAACGTTTGTTTGTGTGAAATGTACAAACAATTAGAAAACGACTATGTTTGTACATTTCCCATAATCCGTCCACTCCAGCAACTTAATAAATCGCAACAGCAACAACCAGTGTCCTGTACGTCACTTTATAGTTCACCCCGGAACCAACTGTCATGTCAGTTTCCATCACATTTTTATTGTTTTTTTTTTTTCAAATTACAGGGCTTGAGTTTTCAAGGCCATTTTGCATTATAACTGGAGATCAGTTTATTTTGATTTTGAGACACTTTTGTGGGACATGGGACATATCACTTGTTAACTAACATAGCGGCTGTGTGTGTGGGAGTGGGGGCTCATTCTTCTTGGTTAAGGTCACATTCTAAGGGACAAAAACATATCTGTCCTCTTTGCTGACACGCAGGAGCAAACAGAAGCCGTTTGACCTCACTCTGATATTTCTATCAATGGATTCCTTTAAGTATCCGCTTACAATGGGTCATTTTAAATTTGGTCCTGACTTGACCATCTCACTACAAAATTTCTTCATTAAATCTTTGAGTTTCCATTACAGCTTTAACTATTACTGTGTGAGTTTAGTGTTGTTGTTGTTTTTTTTAATATATGATACATTTATGTAAATAGTCAAATAGCAGGGAAATGACACAATGACTTTGTCTCAAAAGATGACTCAAGAACCGATTTAAGTTTATTTGTTAACCTTAATTTTGTTATGATATATATTTTTAAGGACTCAAAACATCAGCATCAATAATCGAGCTTCAGCAATTATTTTCTATTAATGCCAGTGTAAAAAAAATAAATAAATGTGTTACCTTAGTAATCTTAGGGTCACACAGTTGAAAGCAAGAGCACATCAGGTGGGAATATCTTGTTGGTAACTTCATGTGGTTCCACTGGAAGAATGGAAATTATAGTGTTGGCTGTTGACAAGCATTTACAAGCTATGCTGTAAAATGAATTGCAGGAGAAAAACATCAACTAAACACCAAAACCATGGAAGACAATGTGAATTATTTTCGGCTTTAAAAATGTGTAAAAAGGTTTAGATTTTGGTCTATGGTTTAAATTAGGATGAAGTTAGGGATTATAGAAGGAACACAGTCACTAAAACAGCCAGGCTGCTAGACAACTTTGTACATGTGTGCTTTTGTGTATCAACAGTAAGCACGAGGTAGATCTGTCGTGAGCCAGCCCTTACCTAACACAGATTCCTTAGTCTGCTCTCCCCTCTGCCTGGGATTTCATCAGAGCTGAAACCAAATGAAGCCAGATGTTTCCTGCTGGCTCCAGTTGCTCTGCAGGTTTTATTGCAAATCTGTCTTCATCAACAGAGATTCTGAGTGTCTGTGTGTGGACTTCCCTTTATGGTTGTGTGGACCCATTTTTTTTGTGTGATTTTTAGTATTGTGCGGACATTGTGGCCAGTCATCAAAGGGCTGTTTGAGGAATATTACCTGGTTTTAGGGTTCAGCTTTATGTTAGACATTTACGTAGTTATAATGGTATGGTGAGGTTAGGGAACTAGGCTATTTCTTTTCACAGTGCATGCCTTCACAATTTTACTATCATGTATATGTGTGTGTGAGGCAATTCACTTAAGTTGAAAATGTGTAACCTTTTTTCCCCCCTCACTCTATAACAAGCAACCCCAACCTGCCAACACTCCCCCACCTCTCCCCTTTCTCAGGCAAGACTAATAATTGTTGCAGGTGAGAGTTTGTCTCACCAGTCAAAGTTTGAATGAAACGTGAATGATCACTGTGGCTAAATGTGGAAAAATATGACAAACGTCAGATCCAACACTATTAAGTCAAGATGTATTGAACACAGCACACACATATTTCACAAATGTACAGCCAAGAGTTTAAGTAAATATAATTTATGTGACAAAATGTCTGCTAATGAGACTCAAGAAATTAGTGACATTACTTGTACACATAGTCCAACACCAAAACCCAATGTTTATAAGAGTGTTATGAACATTTGGTGCAGTAACTGATAAGACACACCTTTAACTTTAAGATTAGGCTGGGGCCTTTCTAGGATTGGACAAGAGGCTTGTATATATTTTAGATAAAATTATCTGGAGTGGCTAAAGTTCTATTTGTATTTGATAGTCCTTATTGTCATATCCATTCATTTGATCACAATGTTTTATTCAGGAATAAAATCACTTTTCTTTTTCTAAGGGATTTTTTTTTTCTCACTAATTGATATGCATGTTACAAAAACATCCAGAGAGTTTGAAAAGGAGTTAAAAATCTAGTCTAGTCCTACTTATTGACAATCAATAGGTAACAAACATTTGGCATTAAAGCCTTGTTCATCCTGATTTAGCAAGGCTGCTGGACCCATCTGTGCTGCTGCTCCATTCAGTTTTTGTAAATGAAACAAAGTATAATTGTTTTTTGACAACCTCAAACAGTAACAAGATATTGGTGCTGTTGCCATGGAATCATTTATTGCGTGAAGAGCATAAAAAAAATGTAAGATGGGTAGAGAGTGGATCTCTATTATGCACACTTGAAATATTTTACTGTTTACAGAAAAATCAAAGCAGACATCCCCTATTTTTGAAGTTATTTGTATTTCTTTGTGCTATAGCCAATTTTTTATTGGTTAGTTATGATGACATTTACAAACGTAAGGTATTGCCTAGCCGCTAACTCATAAGGGTCCATATCTTAACCTGCAAACAGCCCCTTTTGAAGTTTTAGGACTGTCTAAATACTTTCTTACAACAGTGATGCCAAAGTAACTTTTGTCCACACAACAACAACAATAGAAAGTCCTGTACACAAATTCAGCATTTTGTTTGTATTACTATTGTTTTTTTTATCAAAGTTTATAGACAGTTGATATTTTTGTGACACCACTAGTCCTCCTCTGTGGACAATGTCTTCAAAGGTTTTGCAGGTAGGTTGTTCTATCTCATCTTGGAGAAAATCCCACAGTTGTCCTGTGGGTTTATCCTCTCTCAGTGTCTTCTGTCTCTTCATGTATTCTGACTCCATGATACTGAGTTCATAGCTCAGTGGGGGGGCGCCATCTGTTTCAGGACGCCTTGCTGCTTTTGTCTTTGAAGTTATTTCTTTACGACTCTAGCTGAATGTTTAGACTCATTGTCAGACTGCAGAATTATATTCGGATTCTGTGTGTGTGTGTGTGTGTGTGGTTGAGCTAGAACTTGACTGTAGCATATTGAACTAGCACTATATAATAGCATACATAGCACATATTAAATCATTTTTGGATTTAAAAAATAAATCTTAATTTCTTAACTATACACACTAAACAAAACTCATGCATACAACTATTAACTAGACTGTGTATTGCTCATGCATCAGATCTTTCTTCTCTGTTTTGTGTCTGCAGTGTTGAAAGAATGTTGAGCTTATTGTATTTGTAAATTGTATTTCATCTTCCAGGCATCCCCAAACCTCGCACCAGCGCAGACCGAGCATCAGCACTGACTGACCTAGCTCCCACCACATCCACCTCCAAACCTACAGCCATTCAGCAGCCAGGATTGGGGTTGCCTGGGCGACCTGCATTACCAGCTGCATCGAAGCTTCCTGTTAAGGGATTACTGATAAGCCCAAATTCTTCAGCACTTGGGAGTAATGAGAATACTGGAGCCACAAGCAAAGGTGAGGTGGTGGGTTTAGTTGAGGTTTTTTTCTCTCTCACACTGACAAGCGCACACACACACACACACACACACACACACACACACACAGTGTCAGTGAGGTGGTTTACTTTGGTGTGGTTTCCCTCTCACTGCTGACTTCACTTCCACTGCTGTTTCCATTCCGAGGCTTTATTCAAGGAAAATCAACTGCTTAGCGTGTAGTGACATTCATGACAGTTCCTGTGTAAAAAGTTTATAACAAGCAGTTAGTCCGAAATATATGGTCAGTTCCTCTCACTTTGTTTCACTGTCATCACCTCCACTCATGCTGTGTTTGTGTGTGTGTGTGTGTGTGCATACATGTGCGTTTGCAGCACTATTCTTTAAAGGTAAAATCCACCTTACTTATGAAATAGCTCTGTGATATACTTTGTATTACTCTGCTCTAAGTATTTTCTTTTGTAAATGGTGCAGAATAACAGCCGGATGATATTTGGTTGCCAATTCAATTCAATTCAACTTTATTTATATAGCGTCAATTCACAACAAAGTCATCTCAGGGCACTTTACAGAATAAAGTCAAGATTATAAAGATGTATAAAGACAACCCAACAATTCCCCCTGGAGCAAGCCATATGCAACAGTGGAGAGGAAAAACTCCCTTTAACGGAAGAAACCTCCAGCAGAACCAGGCTCAGGATGGGCGGCCATCTGCCTTGACCGGTTGGGGTGAGTGGAAAGTAAGGAGAGGAAAGAACAGAGCAACAAAAAGCAACAACAAAACATCGGGCAGGTTGGTAGGACCAGTAGCTGCATGCTGGAAGACACACAGCTTCAAAGCTGGGGACACCTGCAGAAACGGACAGAGAGAGGAGGACAGAGAAGGACAAAGACAACTACGGGACAAAACACACAGAGTTAATGTCATACAGTAGTTACAATTTTGAAGTGAGAGGAGAGAGTGACAGGAGGAGGGGGGTCCCAGCAGTCTAAGCCTATAGCAGCATAACTATAATAAATTATATGCTTTATTAAAGAGGAGTGTAAAAGTGGTTGCTGAAAAAGGCTTTTTAACCTTTTTTTTGTTTTTGTTTTTGTTTTTTGGGTCATCTGTCATTTACATGCATCTGACCAAACAGTTTCTCTTTTATTTCAATCAGCCTTACTGTCCATACAGAAGCTCTTTTTTAATACAGTGATTGTGAATTTAGATCCAAGTAGTACTAAATCACAGGTGAATACTGTGCCTGAAAGTACCCACTATAGAGACAATCCACTAAAGCAAAAGTACTTGCTTTAGTGCTCTGCTTCTTATACTGACATTTAGCTCAATTTTATTTTCCCTCAGAGGTAATGTCTGGCAGCTAGGTGCAACATAAAACATGCATAGACTCAAACCTGAAATATATAGAGTATATAAAAATGGATAAAACTAACCATGCACGTTTACACTAAATTAATGTTTTAAGCATGCCTTCAAACAGTCAGCCTCATATGAATACTGAAACAGGTTTATCTTGCTTTTATCGTTCCCCTTGATATTACTGGCCTGCAAGACATTCTTCCAAATGATTTTCCTATCTCAGTGAAGGGAGCCAAAACCCACAGTCCTCCATCTGTACTAAAATGTATTAAAGTTTATCTGAAGACAATCTAAGCCGCTAACGTTCCACATTAGTCACATTAAGTGGATATGATCCAAAGTCTCAAACCTTTTAGTGCAAAACTCCCTTTTTGGTACTTTGTGACTACACCCCATAACTTGAATTGAAAGAGCTTTAGGAAGCATCTCTTTATGGCCAGTATGAAGTAATTAATGCAGCATTGTTCACATTGGCACCTGACTGTTGTTGTATGAAAGACCTGAAAAATTGTTAAACCTTTCACCTGCACATGGAAGATTCATCAATAGTATTTATGTATGGGATTGTTACAAATGGGAAATAATGACCTGCACATAGAAAAACTGCTTGCAAGCGAAGTCTCTGCGGAAAGATGTAAGGGCTTTGCAGTAAGAGAAGAAGCAAGATGACAGAGTAAAACACAGTTATAAAGTACGTTTAAAACATGTGATGCAATAAGTTGGGATTTTTATTTTCTAGCTGCATACCTTATCTGTTGCAAAAATTGACTGTTTAAAGTTTAGTGTTTGGAAAATTATTATCGTGTATTTTAGATTAAATGTTTTTTTTCTCTCTGGTAATAAAATATGTTTGTTAATATGTTATTGTACATTCTCTGCAGATGTGTAAAATGGACAATTGTTGTTTTTTGCTAATTTAAATCCGTGTTTAGGATTTAATTTATTTAGAGGAGTAAATTAAAATCTTGTTATGCAGCACCGAATACAAAATTATTTCTGCTGTTTGTCAGGCAAACACAACTGGAATGTCAAACCACATAACACCTGTAGATTACATATCATTCTGGATCACTCTCCACACTTTATTTAAAACACCTCCGATATGATTGTTTCCAAAAAAACAAAAGGTTAATGTTTCCCTCTGATTGTTTGTTCCTCAAACAAATAAGATGCTGTGACTTGAGTCTCCCTCCAAATGATACAGTCCACATGCTTTCATTTCTATGCTCTTCTACTGTATTAGTAAGAATGCAGTGACGCAACCACATGCAATGCAACTACTTAAATTACAGTCTTTGTATTTGCCAGCTATTTAATAACTTTAAAATCATCATCCCAATCTCATAGGTACAGAATAGAAATTCCCTGAGGGACTTTAATAAAGCAGAATGGATGTTAGGTGGGTCGGAATGTGATATTCAAAGCATCGTAAAAAAAGGGACTATAGCTGAAGCACTGTGGGTTGGATGATGGTGGACAAATGTCTCCATGAGGTCTCCTCTTCCTCCTCATCTTCTTCTCTTATTTTTTTTCTCTGTTTATCTACTTTACTCTCTCAATTACCTACTGCAGCCCCACAAAGGTTCTCCTCTATCTGTACAAAACATTAGATATTTTAACACAACCTGTGTCTACTTTTCCTTCAGCTTCTCCAGCATCTGCAGGAGCTCCAGCACCAACAGGGAACAAGCCAGATGAGCGGTCCAGCAGAAGCATTCTTCTTGCAGGCAGCCACGGAGCAACAAAGTCCTCCAGCTCCAGCATACCAGCTACCAGTAGTGATGCAGTTACTGGTATTACTGCTGCTCCAAAGCCTCTTGCCATGAGGAGTAGAGCTCTGTCTCTGCAGGCCAGGACCACTGCTACAGGTGAATGTATATGGAACTTCTTTCATAGAATAATCATACCAAAACAATAAAGGTCTTCAGTACAGTAAAAGTTTAGTATTTTTAGTACGTCGTGTTTTATAATGAATGCCATGACAATTTATACATATTATTAAAGTAAACTGTGGAAAATAGATTTGTATATTGGTTGTACGAGGTTTATTACATACATGAAAAAAACTCCAAGAAAATGAGGCCTGAAGAACAAGAGAATCAAGAAAGAATGAAATCCAACTTCTTGTTCATGGTGAACTCATGTTCACAAAATCGCATTGGAGAGTAATGGGCTTTGACTTGTCTTGCCTGTTCCCCACAGGTCTGAAGACCCCAACACCAGCCAACCACAACACAGCCAAGATGACAGCTGCCAGTCAAACACCATCAAAGACAGCTCCTGCTGCCAGTCAGGGCCTGTTGAAGCAGCAATCTCACTATCCCTTGCAACGAAGTGGCTCAGCAAGACTCAGTCGACTCAACAGTGCAGGTAAGAATGTAAAAAGTGTGTGTGTCAGTGTTAGCATGCCAAAGCTACATTAATTCCAGGATTCTTGGCTGGGGCACACTGACAAGCACTTTTGGAGTTGCAATGTCAATTATCTGTATTGAATAGTGTTGGTGCATTTGGCGAAATATTAAATTACTCTGTGTCATCCCAATATTTAGACACCTACGTTTAGTCTGATTATCGTCTTGATGTAATTTTGTCGCAAATGTTGTGTATAATTATTTTAATTGGACGAGGGTGTGTAGTATGAGGCTAATAGTTTAAGTTTGGTGTTTGGCTCATTGGATGATTAATATTCAGTTGCTCCCACAGATCCATGCTGTTAGTCTACAGCTCTGCACACTAGAAGCTTAAGCAAACATACTATCTTCTCTTCAGTCTCTCTGTAATTTTTCTTTGCCCATGACACACAGACACACACAGACACACACACACATTTGTGTGGATTTAGAGTGGAACGCCATTCGCAGTAAGCAGAACCAGAGTTGAATTTAATCTTTGGGTGCAGTAACTTGCAGTCCAATGTAGTGCCACGCAAAAAACTCACTTTAAACGAGCTTTCAAAGTAATTTTTGTATCAGGACTATTTACTATGAGAAGCAAACAGTCACAGATGTTCAAATACACTGGTTGTATTAAGCTTTTCTACTGTAAAGTGCTGCTGCTTGCCTCCATGTGGGCCTTGTGAAGCCTGGGCCTGTGGTTTTTACATCTCCCATATGTGGTGGCTCTGGTAAGGGCCTGGGCGCCTGGCTGCCTCCCCTCTGTGGCCAGTCCTGGAAGTCTCTATGGGGCCTGTGGGGAGCAACTAGTCACAGACATGCTGTCGCCCTCTTGATGGCTTAACCACCAAACACAGTGACACTCTTCATAAGCCCCACACATGCATTTGATTCATACACATCACACTCTCATTCACATATACATCACAGCAGTACTCAGATGACAATAGTTGGCAGTTTTTAAATCACTGGTGGCTTTGCACTGTTAAACACAGACTTGTTGTTTTCTTTAGGTTGCATGCACTGTAGAGTTCAAAAAGTTAATTGTATCTTAAAGCTACTATATGAATGTAACATATTCTATTTGTTCTTGTAATCTGCTCAATTTTATTATTAGGTAATTAGTCCAATTCCAAATTTTATTTTCACCCAAGAATGAAGCTTCTCCAAGCTTTTGCTTTAAAAAACTCCTAAGGTGCTGTTAGATTAGTTCATGGCGCAGCCGCATCCTTGTGATTCCCCCTCCCGGAGATTTCTCCCGCCTCAAAGAGAATCAGGGTTTTGGACAAAAAGCACAGATTAAAGAAAATCCACTGAGGTATTAGGCATTTACCTACACCTACATTTATTAAATGTTACATGGGCGGCTGTAGCTCAGTTGGTGAGCCAGTCGTCCACGAACCACAGTGTCAGTGGTTCTGGCTATATGTCGAAGTGTACAAGTGGGCGACTGTGGCGCAGGAAGGTAGAGCGGTTGTCCACCAATCTCACAGTTGTTGGTTCAATCCCTGGCTCCTCCGGTCACATGTCGAAGTGTCCTTGAGCAAGACACTGAACCCCAACTTAGTTGCTCCCGGTGATTGTTGGCCAGCTGCATAGCAGCTCCCCCATCGGTGTATGAATGTGTGTGTGATTGTGAGTGTGAATGGGTAAATAAGAAGCAGTGTAAAGCGCTTTGAGTGCCAATAGGTAGAAAAGCGCTATATAAGTGCAGACCATTTACAAGAAACTAAACCCCTAACAGCCCATTCCCATCCCCAGCTGTGCAGTGCTGGTCCAAACCCAGTAGAAATTGGGGAGGGTTGCGTCAGAAAGAGCATCCAGTGTAAAAACTGTGCCAAATCAACATTCAATTTGGCACTTTACAGAATAAAGTCAAGACGATAATGATGTATAGAGAGAACCCAACAATTACCCCTTGAGCAAGCCCTAGGCGACAGTGGAGAGGAAAACGCCCTTTAACGGGTTGGGTTGAGTGGAAAGTGAAGAGAAAAAAACAAAAGGGCAACAGAAAGCAACAACAAAACATCGGGCAGGTTGGTAGGACCAGTAGCTGCACACTGGAAGACACACAGCTTCAAAGCTGGGGACACCTGCAGAAAAGAACAGAGAGAGGGGGACAGAGAGGGACAAAGACATCTACGGTAGAAAACACACAGAGTTAATGGCATACAGTGGTGACAATTGCGGGGTGAGAGGAGAGAGGGTCAAGAGGAGGAAAGGAGCTAAGCCTATAGCAGCATAACTCTAACTAACTATATGCTGGTTCCACAGGAGAGGAGCTTGATAGCTAAAGGCTCTACCTCCCATTCTACCTTTGGAAATTCTGGGAACTACAAGTAGGCCTGCATTCTGAGATCTAACTGGTCTACTGGGATGATATGGTGCTATGAGGTCTTCTATATATGATGGAGCCTGACCATTCAGAGCTTTATATGTAAGAAGCAGGGCTTTAAATTCTATTCTAAATTTAATGGGAAGCCAATGGAGAGAAGCTAGTGAAGGTGAAATATGATCTCTCTTGCTAGTTACAGTCAGCACTCTTGCTGAAGCATTTTGGATTTATTGCAGGCTCTTTAGGGAGTTACTGGGACATCCTGAAAGTAGGGAATTACAGTAGTCCAACCTAGAGGTAACAAATGCATGGACCAGTTTTTCAGCATCACCTTGAGACAGGATGCTCTTAATTTTGGCAAAGTTACGTAGGTGGAAGAAGGCTGTTCTAGAGATTTGTTTTCTATGTGAGGTAAATCACAAATCCTGGTAAAAAAAAATAACCCCAAGGTTCCTTGCAGTAGTACTGGAGGCCAGACTTATGCCAACTAGAGTAACAATATGGTTGGACATCATATTTCTTAGATTTTTCGGCCCAAATACTATGACTTCAGTTTTGTCTGAGTTTAGACTTAAACAATTGTGAGACATCCAGGCCTTTGTGTTGTAGACATGCTTGAAGCTTTAACTGATTATTTTCATCTGGTTCCATAGATAAATATAGCTGGGTATCATCAGCATAGCAGTGGAAATTTCATTGGAGTGTTTTCTAATAATGTTGCCTAAAGGAGAAAGTAAAAAGTATTGGTCCTAACACAGAGCCTTGTGGAACTCCATAGCTAACCTTTGTGTGCATGGAGGATTCATCATTAACATGAACAAATTGAAATCTATCAGATAGATAAGATTTAAACCAACCTAGTGCAGTTCCTGTATTTCCAATTTCATGTTCCAGTCTCTGTAATAAAATGTTATGATCAATGGTATCAAATGCAGCACTAAGATCTAACAGAACAAGTATATAGACTAGTCCATTATCTGATGCCATGAGAAGATCGTTGGTGACTTTTACCAGTGCTGTTTCTGTACTATGATGAACTCTAAATCCTGACTGAGAGTCTTCATACAAATTATACCTATAAAGGTGATCACATAATTGTTTTGCAACTACTTTTTCAGTTATTTTAGAAATAAAGGGGAGATTAGATATTGGTCTGTAATTGGCTAAAACACCTGGGTCAAGACAGGGTTTTTTGCCTTATAGGCCTGTGGTACATAGCCTGCTTCTAAAGATAGATTTATGATATCTAATAAACGTATCTATTAAGGGTAAAGCTTCCTTGAGCAGCTTAGTTGGAATAGGGTCTAGCAGACAGGTTGTTAGTTTAGATGAAGTAATAATTGAAGTTAGCTCAGAGAGATCTATGGGTAAAAAGCAGTCTAAGAGGGAGTGGGGCCTTATCCATGATTCTAGCACTGCTGTATGTGAAGATCTATCTGTAATATTTGGAGGCAGGATCTGGTGAATTCTTTCTCTAATAGATACAATTTTATTCATAAAGAAAGTCATGAAGTCATTGCTGCTCAGGGTTAAGGGAAAACTAGGCTCAACAGAACTATGGCTCATAGTCAGCCTGGCTACAGTGCTGAACAGAAACCGGGGGTTGCAGACAATGATCGGCTGTGGCGACCCTAACCTCAGGGGATAAAGACAAAAAAAATGAATGCAAAATCTTGGAATCACGTCAGCACTGAGAATGCAGCATTCTGTTTCACAAAAAGAGGTTTGTACAAAAATCCTTTATCAATTGTAGGAGCTATGTACTTTTGACACATTCTCTTAATTATATTCCTTTTCCTTGCCTTAAGTAGGATCTTGAAAGCAGCACTTTTACTTGTAATGTAATTCTGAGTTTGTATTGGTACTTTTAGATACAGTAAGTAAAGGTTTCTATAACTACTGCCATCACTGTCATTCAGTATTTCAATTATGTTACTCTTGAGATTTTCTTTCATACTGATAATGAGTGTGCTTATGGTTGATCACTTAAAGCACGTAATTCTTTTCAATAGTCTGTGAGAATGAGCTGCTGCTTTAAATCTCTGCTCCTAAAGGAACCAGTAAAAGCTCTTGTTTTTTTTATATATATATATATATATATATATATATATATATATATATATATATATATATATATATACATATGATACATGATTCAAATACAAATTTATGACAAAATATTGAATAAGCATGTGCTCAGCGTTCTAAGGTAACTGTAGTAAACATGTAGCTGTTAATATAGTGCAGTCTTCATTGGCAGCGAGCAGTAATACACTTTATGCAAAACCGTCAGCATGTTTCTGTAATTTTTTCATTTAGCACAGCCAAATCGCAAGGGTTACTGGGACAAGATGCATGTATAACAACCTGCAAAAGTATTACAATCAGTTAAATTAGTTACAATCAATACACTAAATATGCTTAAGATCTAAAGATCATTATGAAATAAAAATGTAACAATTCCAGCTTTTGTTTCTTGGTATTCACATTTACATATGTATTAAACAACATAGACAAATGCACTTTCTGTATCAGATGGCCCAAATTTGTTTTCTTGTTACTCAGGGATATCCTGTGACATTGATTGTCCAAATGGTGGTGGTTTCAAATGATTACTTCTGGTTTTAGCCTTGGGCTTTACTTGTGAACACTGTATTGGATGTTGTCCAGGATAAATCAACCCCAAAACCAACGAGCTGTCGATGGGGAAAGGCAGGCTATTTTAAATAGAAGAAAACTAGAACATGTCTTAAAAAAAGAAAACCACTGGTGTACTGAGCAACATACACAGGTCAGTGAGTGAAAACCATTGTTGACAGATGTATTAAGAGCTGTGAAGAAAACCTAAAACCGTAATACAAGCAACGTCCACAGAGTAGAGATGAAGGTATCAGTCCACTCTTTGAAGAAAACTACCGAACCACATGATGTACACTCCTCATCATGAGGAAGAATCAGAAAGTCGAGTGGACATTTTCATTGATGTTTATGTACTTATCATCTCTTGCATAATTTGGGTGATCTGACACAATATGTGCTATGTTCTGTGTTGCTAAATATTTCTAGGAAATGAAGACTAAACTTTCATCTCAAAATAATATTTGTATGTTTAATTCCTATGTCTTCAGTGTGCAGTAGAAAGAAATAAATTAATCTTGCTTTGCGAGGAACAGTACAGAGAATTAATGTTTGTGTAAAACAAAGCGTCTCTTCACAAGGCGCTTGTTTGAATAGGCTTAATATGGCACCTGCCACTGAGATGGAAAGACGAGCTTTGTTTGAGAGAGGCTCCCCCCACTCTTCAGTTTGTTCTTTCTTGCAGTTCTTTCATCCCATCCAACCTTGAACTGAGTCATATCTGACACTTTTAATATGTAGAGGGAGCGAGAACCGAGAAAATAATGGGGAGAGAGTGAAGAACGAAGTGAGGGAGGGAGATGAAGTGAGCGAGAAGCAGAAATGATTTAAATCCCACCCACTGCCCTTCCCCCCTCCTCCCCTGCAGCATCCCTCCCTCCTCTGTGTGTATGTGTCTGTTTGTCAGTGTGTGTATTGTGGGTTCACAGTGGTTTAGAAATGGCAGTAAGATAGAGGGAGTGTTGGATGCTTGTTTTTGTCCAACCACCAAGCTGCATTTCTGTGAGCGTACACACGTCAGTCGTGTAGGTCAATGGGGTGGATCGCTGTGTTTTTGCATGTAACACCAGAGATGGACTGCTTATCATCACCAGGGTTTTCTCTCCTTCCTCACACACACACACACACCAGTGCTACCTCTCTCGTTTACCTCCTCCTTCTCTCTCTTCATCTTTAATCGTTGGATGATTCGCCACCACCTGGATAGCGGTGAAGCACAACGCTATTTTTGGCGCCATTTTCTTTGCTTCGTCTGTTGGCTGGGCTACAGACACCAGTTCTTTTTTTTTTTGTTTTGTAGTAGCAACTCTGAGGCTTTGAATCAATGAAGGGCAGCTAGTGGCTTAACCATTTTTTATTTTTTATTTTTTTCCTCTCCTTTGGGCTTCTTTTTCATCTGTGCAAAGTCAAGTCTTTTTCCAAATCATTTTTGAAATCTTCTTCTTGTCTTATCTCCATGTGACTTACATAAAGATGCAAGGCACAACTTCCAGCAGCAGCAGCAGCCGCTAAGTATCTCTTCTTGTTGGAAAATATGGAATTACACAACTTAAGAGAGAAGTAGGTCTTCAGTTTGAAGCAACTGTCGTCCATCCACCAATTATTCTACAAAAATATTTTGGGTCCTTTATATGTACTGCAATAGATTTCTTGAAATAGGTGGTGACAATAACCTGGTCAGACAGGCAATTTTGGGAATTTGAATGACAAGGAGAAACAACTGGGACACAATTCTGTGCAACTCAGGATTGTATGAGTCCAAAGAATTGGAGGAAGGGTTGAAGGTCAAAGTTTTACACATCCAGACTACAAACCACAGTCTCAACAAACACCGGAGTACAAACAAGACAATGTTATGGTCTCCCAGACTGTCGTTGTCCAACTTCCACGTGAAGCTGACGGCCAAAGGACTTTTCCGGAATCTTCAGCTTCTGCCTGGATGCAGGAAGAACACTGTGGTCTTCCAAGCAGGTCTGAATGCTCTCATTCAACCATCTGGCTTTTCATCACATCAACACATTCATCTTCCCACTTTTCCACTGACACAAGCTTCAGGCAAACATCACTATTGTGTGTCTTCAACTATCTGGGACCCCGTTCTCAGTAGCGGCTGTTTTGACAGAAAATAGTATTAGTTTTACATCAGCATATCTGTCTTCCCACCATGTGCTTGAAGTGCTAAAATCCCTCCATGCAGGTCTGATACCAGTATCCCCTGTAGATGCGAGTAGGTGGGGCATTAGTGGGATGCTGCCACACCCTAGCAAAAGAGCTAATTGTGTTTATGACTATTCATACATTCCGTTGTAGTTGTCCTTCCACTGATTGCAAAAGTCACCTAGCCCAGATTGGTGCTCTGGACCAGATCTGGGCTCTAGCTGTTTGGGTTTTGTGAATAGATTTTTAAAATCAGTTCTTGAAGCTAATGTGGCATCACCCAAAAATGCCTTCATGTACCTTGTGCTTCTTTGCCTTAACACAAAAAGATGTATTTTATATTTTTCCATCCCTCTTGAAAAATGTCCTCTTTCCACATTGTCTCGAAAGAGGTTGCCTTTGAGTACAGTTTCTTGGCTATTAGTTGTATAAGCCTGGCTCCAGATCAGCCTCAAAGGCCACTTCACCCTCTCAAGCTTCCTCCCCCTCTTCCCCCTGTTTTCTCGCATGCTGTTGGCAGCCATTGTTGCTTCTGTCTCTCCTCCAACATGGGGGCTATCAGCCCTGTGAATTCTGGCTACCACAGTGGTCATGGATGTATAGGGTAACAATAGGCCCGTCAGTTGTGTGCACACACGCCTGTGCCTGTGTACGGGGGCTTTCTGCAAGAGTGCCTCAGCGGCAATGATGAGTAGCTGTGGCGGTGGGCTCCTTTTTAGCCATGATACCCAGGCCTTGAGGGGCATCTATCACGTGACATAAACACATACACAAACCAGAAATTGCCAGTCTAGCTTTTACTTATGCAGCCATTCTATTTCTAAAAGGCTTTTCTTTTGAGAAACATGGCAGAGAGTCCATGTTCAGTTTAATGGGTTTCGTTTTGTAGTGCATTAGGCACCAGTGTATTCTGCCGTGGTCCCCTGAACATGTGAACTCTGATGCATAGTGCTGTGTGAAAGAGAACCTCAGGGAGACAGAACACTGTCATTGTGAAAACCCTTTCATTGGGTTTAGCCTGCGAGCTAACAAGACACAGAATCTTGGGATTAAAATGGGTTTGAATGAACCTCAATTCTGTTGTGTC
This sequence comes from Channa argus, assembly GCF_033026475.1. Lineage (NCBI taxonomy): Eukaryota > Metazoa > Chordata > Actinopteri > Anabantiformes > Channidae > Channa > Channa argus. Next base: position 28,400,960 of record NC_090199.1, on the reverse strand, counting down.
GTCTAAGCTGAAATCAAAATAAGGCAGTGAACCAGAGCAGAATCTGTAAACGCATCAGAAAAAGCTGCATGGTTGCATGTAGCACGTTCGAGAGGGTAAAGTCAAAAATATGAGCCACTGCCAGGCCCATTTTGGACAAAAACATTGTTTAGTGTATGAAACTGATTCAAACTGGATTATCCAACGCCATCATGTGGTTTGCTTTATTTACAAGGAACAAAGAGCTACAGTAACATCAGTTATCTGTGATTTGACTTCAAAATCTTCATTATGCTTTTTTGCTTTTGTATCTGCCAGTATTATTAGGCCACTGGACTTCTTGTGGATTTCTTTCACAAGTCTTGGCTAAATTACAAATTATTTAATCTTTGACAAATTGTCTTGATCCGTTTAAACTTTTAAATTCTCTGCATGTTTTTTTTATGTTCAGCAGCAAGTCATCTACAAAGCAGCTCATGTTCTGTGACCAGTATTTAGCTAATATCAGCACGTTTTTCCCTGTTCTTCACTACATATCCAGCCCGCTGGATCTGCTCCTCTCTGAGCTGTACTGTTACTGCCAGTCCATCTGAGCTCATCAGCACGTGTTTGGCTGCAGTCTGTTTTTTTTAAGTCTGAGCTCCACAGACCCACTTCCCTGCTGCTGCCTGCCATCGCACTGAAATGTAGGTTAGAGCAGGCTTTAGTCACTGTGTGCGTGTCCACACACTCAACAGACTCCACGCACGCACCACAGTGGTTCAGCTGAGGCTGGCCAATCGTGCAAGCTTTAATCTGATGGGGAGGCTGCAGTTTTTTTCCTGATGTGGTGGCAGATGAGGGTATTAGAGGCTAGATCTGCTGGACTGGAACATTCCCCCCAGGCTCAGCAGAGATGTACGGTAGATTTGGGATGTAGTATTCTTAATTTTGGGTAGAGATGTTCTCTAGAGATGGAAATCAGGGACAGTCATGTGCAGTTTGTTTTTCCACATCTGGCTCTGATTTGTAAAACCTTATTTGAAATGAGTCACAGTTGTTTTATAGTGTCTGTTTGTGCCAACAACTGCTTCATGTTTCACTGAAAACCAGCCAGTGGCCAAAGTAGTTAAAATTATCTGTATGTCACAGCAGTTTAACTCCTTCGTTACTGAGAAGCTGGGGATAATCTTTATATTGAGTATTTCAATATTAGTCTGGTCCTGTTTTTTTTTTTTTGTTTTGACTCTTGCCATGCCACTGTTACATTTAGCTCATGCTGATAAACAACCTGTGCCCTTTGTTGTAGTTTAGAATCTTTAATTGAATGTCAGACAATGCAGTGTGACCCATTCATAAGGCCATATAAAGCCACTGGCTATGCTTCAGATTTCTTTTTTATTTTTTCTTTCATTTGAATAGTGTGGCCAAAACATTTGAAACACCTCTTCATACAATGCACCACGATACGACTTCACTACCCACTTTGACCTCAATAATAAACACATAGTAGAGTTATAACCTTTCTGGCAGTTTTCACCTAAAAACTGAGAAATTATAACCTTGTAAAAGTAGAATTCATGGCAGAGACACTGTATTGGATTGCATTAAACTGCATAAATGGTCACAATGTTATGCCTGATTGCTGTATATTTCTGTTTCTTTCTGTTACATTGCTGAAGCAATACAATGTATAATTTTATGTTTGCTAAAGCTAAGCTTGCTCCCTCCAAGCTATGTTTGAAAAATTACTGTGACTTGACTACATGACTAGTGGTCTGACACATCCTGTTGAAGTATCAGTTGTGCATCAGCAGGTTCTTGCATTGCATTCAAGATAAGATTCAGGTTTAAAGTTTGCTATACACCTGTGTGAAGCAGTTAACATCTCCAGCTTCCATCAGTACTTACGTGCAGACACATCATATAAGGAAAATGGCCTCTAAAGTGCGGTACATTACTGCTGTGTTTAGTTTACCTAAGACATGTGTGTCACAGTCAGTAAAAACATAAGGCTACCCTTTCCTTTTTCAGTGTTCTTATTAAACAGGTGGTGAAAATGACTAACTGGTTGTTGCTAGGTTACAGGATGCTCTAGTTTGCGGTTTACTAGATAGTAGAAATGCGAACACTGGCATGCTTTGCACATTTGTTTCCATGGTGACATGTGGAATTGCAATCTCTAATCCATAGACAGTATACACTATATAAAAGTTTCCCATCCTGCAGTCAGCTTGGTTTTTTGTGTGTCAGGAAATGGCTTATAGTGATACCGAACTTTCAATAGTATGTGTAGTTACATTAATATGAGTAGAATTTTCCTTGTTGAGGGTTTAGATGTAAAACTCCCATTTACAGTTGGCCTGGATTGATGAGCTGGGAAATACACTGCCGACCTAGTGGACAACCTTCTCTATCTTCTGAGGAAATCCACCTCACAATTGATGCTAAGGTCTTTGTACTGGGATACTTGTGGGATAATTTGTGTCTGTTTTTGTATGAACCCAGCCACTAGAGGGCATGATGTTTTATCAATACAGTCTCTGAAAAAAGGCGAAGCCAGTAAAAGAACAGGCAAGTCCAGTCTAATATCTAAAACTAACTTTTCTTAATCAAACATCAGCTGAAATCTAACTTTTTATAAAGAAGGATGTGAATACAGTAAATTAAAGAGACTACAGGCACTAACACTGTGGTGTGTGTGTGTGGCAGGCTGTCCCTGTTTTTCCAGCTATGCGAGTGCCCTTTGTCATGCAAACACATATGCAGAGTAATGTAGCTGTAATCTGTCTCTGATTTACATTTGGCAAACAGTTCACTGTTGTCCCCGTCTGCCGCATCTGTTTTAGAGGATTTGTTTGAGTCTATGCTAATGAGGGGGAATCTAAATGAGCTTCTTATGTCTCTTAAAATCCTGGTTGTCTTTTAGGGAGGCTGTGATCTGTTAATGATTTGTGTTGATTTCAGCCTGTTGGTCTACTCAAAGGGAGGAGTTTTGGTCGCATCTTCATCATGTAACCCGTGAACACCACTCACTGAAGGTGCTCATAGAGGAAGCTCTGTCAGCTTTTTTCAGTGAAGACATACAGTGCATACAGTTGATCATAATACCACTATTAAGACACTGTAAATGTGTGTTACAGTAGTAGTTAGAACTAGACATACATCTCCCCCTTCACCTAACCTTTTGTATTATTGTGTTCCCCAGCTCCAACCCCTTACAACTTCATCCTTACCTACTAACTGATGTTAAATATATAGCAGACTATCCTAGAGGGTGATTGTGAGACTAGTACAAATAAGATGGCTGACAGTGTACACAGACAGATAAGTGGTACTTAGGAAACACGCAGTATATGATCATGAAAATGTGGGGAAAAAAAGGTAAATCTCTCTTGATCTGTGATTAATAAATATTTGGATTTTCTTACCACTGAGGCAGCAAACGGATGAAAACAAAGCCAATATTAATCATGCATCCTTCCAATAACCCATGTTTTCCTATGTAATCACGGTTATGTCGGTCATCTTACTGTGTACTGAAGATTCTCATGACACAGCAGGAACCGTCTGCAGTGCTGTAGTGACATGATGCATGCTAACTGTCTGGTTTCTCCCTCAGTGTGGGCTCAGCAGCTCTGCATGACTGCTTGGCAGATTCCAGGTACAACCCATCAGCAGCAGCACACACACTTCAACAAAATGAGATGTGTTGACTCTTATTGGCAGCTACCTGAAATTTACAAAAGATAATTAAAAATTTTATATCATTATTATTGTTGAAATAAACCCCTAAGCTGCCAGTCAGCCTTACAAATGTAGAAACGAAATTGAAGTTATTTATTATTTAGCACTTAAATAAAGAAAAACAAACCTAAATATAACTGTATATTATACAGAGTATGCTTGTGTCCATTATCAGCATCATTTATATGTTTACTTTTAATGATTGTTTAATTATTGATAGTTTTGTTGATTAAAACAAGGACTTTACTGGTGTCAGTGCTCATTCAGAACCCATTTTTAACTATCAGCAATACATGTCATGCAGACACACTGTGTGGACGTCTGAAGTCACCTGCTATTATGGTCCATGTAGCTGAAGCAATACAAAATGCGAAAACACCTGGGTGAAGGTGGAACATATTTTAAAGGGTATTGTGGTTAAAAAAAAAAAAGTCACACGTACCAAGTCACATCACTGTGTTCATCACTCTGAAAAAGCAGTCACAGTGACACAGGATGACAGCTCAACAGGTGGGAAGAGGCTTCTCCACGAAATGATATTGCTGAAAGTTGATCAAACAGCTTTTATTACTGTATCCATCCATAATGTTTTCTATATTGTCTACATCCATCTGAGCTAAGCTAGGCATTGCCATATATCTATTGTCTATCTAATGGTCACTTGCCTGTGTTTTGTTAGTTGCTAATGAAGAGAGACCGAAAACATAGGGAGAGAGAGAGGACAGGACATGCGACAAAGATCTCCAGCTAGGCAACAGAAATTGCAGTTTTTTGGCATAAAATAGCTACTCCTTTCCCAGTGGACTACTTGTAATATAGTGTGTTTTGTGTTTTAAGCAATTTAAAGTGTGTACTTCTTACTTCAAGTAAAGAATTTGAGGTTTTGTGGCTGTGGCTCACTTGGTTCTGTCATCTATGAACCCCAGGCATAGTAGTACAGTGTTGAAATGTTATGGGACAAGATAGTGAACTTTTGGTTGTGTGTATTCCTTTCACTGAAGTCACTCTGGATAAAATTGGAGTATTCTTTTAGGCAACTATACTGGCACTTTTATTTAAGTATTATGTTTGTGTACTCCCACCACCTCTGCCCCATCCTTGATGCTTTTGGGCTGCTTTTTGATTTTGGCCACTCACACACAGCAAATGTCTTGACTCCTGCTTTTCCTTTAGTGTTGGTCTCTAAGATAACAACAGGTACTGCAGAGCGTTGAGGGTGTTTACTCTTGTTGATAGCTACTGCTAAGGATGAGTCTAAGTAAGACTGAGTTGGTGCTTTGCAGCTTTTAATTCCACTGTTGCTCAAATGTCAACGTGTGCTAATAATTCCCTCTTCCTCTAATTGCTCTCACATTGATGCACATCAGCAGTCCAAGTCATTTTAATCAAGTTCTTGTTCCTCACCCACATTCTGTGAAAACAACTCTGCTTGCTCAAACACTGGAATAGTCAGAGCTGCGTGTTTCAGCTTGGTGGTTACCAGTAGGTGGCAGTATCTTTAAGGAAGTCATTACTATGCTCAGCCTTAGTGAGCACCAGCAGGCTTTAATAATTTAGACCTTTAATTTACAATTTGGATCAAGTTTCAAATGGGTGCAGAATTTCTATTACACGGAATACAGTCCACATGTGGGTGTAATGGTTTGAATTTGCAGGTGTAGGAAAAATTTATTCAATGTTACATGTTTTAAAATGCACACCCCTAAACTCATTAAGGATAAAACATGAAGATTGTTCTCTCTGTGTACATCTTAAAACTGGCATTGAGGTCTGACAAATAAATTACTTTCAGCTAATTAATTCTGGTTGTCAAATAAATTAAATAAAACAATACTCATTAGTGTCTGCACGTAAAAACAACCTCCTTGTTCAGAACATCCAGGTAATACCACCGCACTTCTAAATTATAAGAAGATTCTTTGTATGTTGTACAGTCAATGAGCAATTCTGGATGCTCTGGAACCACTGACCACCAATACATAGATGGAAAGATGGGGGTTGTTTGTAAAAGTGTGTGTGTGTGTGTGGAGATTCTTGTGCGTAACAAGATGGATTAGATAAAAGAAATGGAAGACAGAGCAGAGTAGGAGAAATAAGAGATGTGTGTTGGTCGCTCTCTGTAATTGCTTTGTCTCTGGTAATGCACTCCTTAATGCAGCCAGGACCTACTGTAACACACACACACACACACACGTGCGCGTGCAAAGGCCATCATTACCATTCAATCCCATGATGCATCTGCCTCAGCCTGGAACAGTCAGCAGGGCGTTTTCTCATTTACCAGATGAGAGCGAATGTATGAGACGTGTATGTGTTTGTGTGTGTGTGTGTGCAGTGTTCTTATGTTTGGATGTTGTTGTGGTTAAAACCCCAGACTTGCGGACACACTGTCTATGTATGTGTGTTTGTTCATAGTCTGTCTTCTGTTTTTATTTGCTATTCACAGGATGTAGTTTTACCCTGTTATTTGCACTTGTTAATGGGCTGAGTTTGTGTTGGGGAAGGGGGGCAGTGAGTGGACATCATGTTGAATGTTGCCACACACACTTTAAGAGGTTGTCGTTGTCATGCAGTGGACAAAAACAAGCCCCGGGAGGCTCCAGGAAGACACGCCAGCAGCAGCTCCTATGCAGCGGTACCTGCAAGAGGAATAGACCAAACCCAGCAGCAACCTCCACCTGACCTGGTACATGCTCTTCTTTTATCAGTTTTGAACTTTTAAGATGTAAAGTCAGTTCAGTCATTGACTATAAACAGGATGCCATTACTGAGCAGCTTCACATGATAAAAGAAAGCATTGGGTATAGTGTTTGGGAGGGATGTTTAACAAACCTCTTTCTCTGTTTTCTCCCTTCATCTGTTTTCTCACTTTGCTCACGCGAAATATTTCACAAGTTTAATAGATTTTAAAGTTCAGGGTAATTATCCATCAATAAGTAACATTTACATGTATTGATTTAAATGGTGCCATTATGTAACGCTTTTCTACCTATTGCTGCTCAAAGCGCTTTACACTGCTTCTCATTCACCCATTTGCACACACTCTCACAACGATGGGGAAGCTGCTATGCAGCTGGCCAACACTCACCAGGAGCAACTAAATTGGGGTCAGTGTCTTGCTCAAGGACACTTCAACATGTGACCAGAGGAGCCAGCGATCGAACCAGCAACTGGGGGGATTGGTGGACAACCGCTCTACCTCCTGCACCAGAGCTGCCCCACAATCAAATATTTAAAAACTTGCTTTAAAACTATATGATCTATTATGTTTAAGTTATGAGAATGTAGCTCAATATTTAAGTTTCACATTAACATTTACATTTAGTCCTTTAGCAAACGCTTTTATCCAAAGCGACTTACAAGTGAGGTACAAGGCAGCAAAAATCTAAGTCAAGTTTCAAATGTCTTTTAAAAGTGTCTATATTGAATAAGTGTTTTTTTCTTTTTGCCAGGTAGCAGATGTGGTAAATCTTAATACCCCTGTGGCACCGGGTTCTCCAGTGCTTGTCAAAGAAAACTCCACCACTGGATCGGGCACAGCTGGAGCCTCTGGTCATGGGTTCAAAGCAAGAACCAGTTCACGATCCAGCCCCAAAGCTGGATCCCACATACATGGTGCATGTAGAGCTGGTGGATCCGGACCAGTTGTTGTGGATGGGACAGTCACGGCTAAGCAGAACCAGAGCAAGGAGCAGGCAGAGAAGAAGAACCAGGCAATCAATCAGCTGAGGAAGCTGCTCATCCAGGGTAACAGGAGAGTGGAAGCTCTGGCTACAGTCATCCAACATCTCTTTACTGAGGTGATTGACTCATTTTCATCTTTACCCAGTGTGTAGGTCACTTCTCCTGCTGTGGAGGAAAAGCTTCAATGCCCTATTTACTGTTTTATAACCCAGATTAAAAGATGAAATATTGTTAGTAATAATAATTAGTTTCAGAGAGGACATTTGCACAGTATATGTGTTGACAGTACAAACTGTCTTGTTTCTTGTTTAGTTGTTAGACCTTGTGAATGTCATGTTTGCACCCTGTGTTGTGCCTACTATTAGCCAGTGAAGGTTCCCCCAACAGTAATTTTACCGTTTCTGAAAAATAGGGTGTATTTCATTTAATGTGGATGGGTCCCTCACTTTTGCTATAGCACCGTGTGACTTTTGAGTCATGGTGGATGTGTTTGTACCTGTTTGTGTCCTTACCCTCTGGCATATCTGAGCAGAGCACCTACAGCCTATAATTAGGGCATCAGTCATATAGTTGTGATTTTGCTGTGCTGCTATTAACGGTGCAGGATGGTGTGCTTGTAGAGGAGTGGGGTAATGGCTGTTTTTAGCTGGAAGCATTGAGGCAGCAGGGAGAGGCCTGTCCACACCCAGCTGCCATTAGCAACAACACATGATGCCACAGAAATATCCTGCTGCTGTGTTGACGTGTTGATGATGGATTTGTGTTTGTGAGTGTGAGAGGGAGAGAGAGAGTGTGTGTCATGTATAATAGCTGTGTGATTGTGATTTGCTGATCCCACAATAAATTCCTTTTGTATGCAAATAAGTGCTCGAAGGTGTGTGTGCCAGTACATCACATCTTGAGAGGTTTCCTTCACATACTGTCTCTGTGACTTCAGTCGAGCTTATTTTTTATTTTTTTTTTTTTTAATAAAGCATTCCCTTGGATATGTCCTCATTAAAGTGGATTGAACCATAGAAAATCTCACTAGAAGACTAATAAAATGTGCCTTTTTAGGACAATGCATAGTATTGCCTAGGGAGGTAAATTAGTTCATAGTGTAAAGGCCTTGTTCTTCAAAGGTTTAAAGGTGATGACAGTTACCAGGATGTGTCAATCATTGAGTTACGACATGGATCGGCTGCTCAGTAAATATTTGCTGTCTGATTAGTGGAGCTGGTGGCTTGCTTAGGAAAATTAATGCACACAAACAGACAATAATTGGAGTCTTTTTTTATTTTTATTTATTTTATTTTATTTTTTTGGATGAGCCACAATCACCATTATTCTGCTGGGCACAACTTACTCCATGTGCAAAACCATTCATCAGACCTTGTGTATGTTTAAGCCCATGTTTGTATATGAACTCTTGTTTTGCCACTTTGAATTCTGACTGACCTTTCTATGAGACTCTCTGGCTAGGTGTGTGTGTGTGTGTGTGTTGGAGCCTGACGCATATGCAGGGTAAAATTAATGCCTTTACAGGCTTGTTTTCATACATTTTACTCAATCAGCTGAAGTTGCTGTAAGATTGTGTATTTTTCATATCTTGACCTGATTTATCAAATAAATATGTAGCTGCTTTTCAGTTGAAGTATGAATCACTTCTGCCGGTCAGCCTCACCTTTTTGTGTACCTCCCAAATACCTAGCCCAAATGTAAAATATAGGTTTTTCATATATTTATCTAAAAGCTGGTCGAATTTGGTACATATGACACACACAATGACCCATTTGACCATAACCCTATACTATACTAACACACTTTCACATAACCCTAAGCTAAACCTAATATACCCTAACCTTAAATAGATTAATCGCTTTAAAATTCAGTTATTTACATGACAAATCCTCAAAGGTTAATGAGACTTTGGTCTCCACCATGTGACAAAATCGTGTGTACACACACACACACACAAACACATGCACACATTGACATAAAGCAATGCTAATACTCGCCCTAAGTCAATCCTATCCATAGCCCTAAACCCTGGTCTTATTTTTAAACACTTGAACTTTCAGCAAGCCGAAATGTTTCCACAGCGATGAATTAAAGTAAAATTTGTCCACACAACCATACATACAGACGTACATATGCATAAATACATTATGTCATACATAAGGGGGGCAATTACTTATAACAGATGATATAACAGGTCTTACTTGTTAAATCATTTATATATAATTTATTTACTGTAGTCTTGCTTTCAATGTAATGAAAATATCTACTGTATGACCTTGCATATACTTGTGTAGACAAGGACACACAGTTTTCAGTGAGAGTGTGTGTGTGTGTGAGAGAGACACAGAGGACAGCTGTTATCTGCCTGCATGCTTCATTTAGGAAAAGTAGCTCATTATCTTCAGAATTAAGTGTTATCAGCATACAACCCTGCACACACTCAGTGTAAAAGTGTGATTGTGTGTGTCAACTCCAGTGAATATTGCATAACCCATGGCATTAGCTTTTCAAACTTATTGATGACAAGAAAAGCCTGGTGGAGAGTGGAGGTGAAGAGGGGGTGTGATGGATAGGGCAGAGGGAGATGTGGAGGAATGCAGCAGCTGCAGTTCAGGCCCTGGAGCTCTTTAATTTGTGTATCTGAGATAACGTGTGTGTTTTTATCTAAAGCCAAATACCAGTGTTATCTAATCTGTCCTACACACTTGAAAGGTGACTGGCCAATATAAACGGAACACTTTGTGCAGAGCTACTTTCCCCTGAGGGTGGGCTGCGAGTGGGGGTGGGGTCGGTGTTTGGTGTAGTTGAATGGGGGTGGTGCTTTACTCTACTCTTAAAACCCACACTGGTAGTTTTTCCAGTACAACTTCTTTTTTGCACTTTGTGGGTGTTTTATGTTGGCATGTATACTGTACAGCAAGAGGGAGTGTAATTTAGCAGCTTGTACATGCAGTTAATATTTGTAGATATCTTTTGGTTAGGATGTCTCTACTTGTTACACTTAGTAGCTGCATTTCATAAAAAAATAGATATTCTGTAAATGGAGTTAAAAATTATAAATCATCATACAGAGTGCTGGCTGGTTTTTCTCCAGCAAGAAAACAGAGGGGTTTCAAATTGTGCTCTTGCCTTAAATGATGTTTGTTCTTGTTAAAAAATAAAATAGCCCTGTAAAGTTTCTCTAAGATAACAGACTTTAGATCAAGTCAAAGATCTAAAGTTTTGTCAATAAACGACAGGGGCAAAAGGAGGTAAGAGTAAAGATAGGAAGTAAGGAAAGTGGTGCAGAAATAACTTGCATTCCTCCATCACAGAGCATTCAGACAAGAGGAGGAGAACCAGATGCAAGTAGGAGGGAGGACAGGGAGCTCTGTGGTGAACAGGTAGAAAGTGGGAGGAGTGAAAATGGCAGAGTGAGCAGTTGGTAACACAGAGAGAGAGAGAGGGGGGGAGAGCACGAGTGTCTGTGTTATCCACTGTTGATAGAAGGAGGACTGAAGAAACGAGAGAGGAGCAGTTTTATTATGTGTGTATAAGTGTGTCTTAGTTTACGGAGACATGGGCTCCTCGGCCAGCAAAGCCCGTGCAAAGCCCAGGAAGGGCCCCCCTCATCGTCACAAGAAGAAACGCAAGGTGTGTGTACATGAACATTGGTTTATGTTTAATCGTGTGCCACTGTTCTTTCTCTTTTCGGACGTTGATCTTTCAGGCAGAGCTGTAGTGACCTTTCAAAATATGAGAAGTTGGGGATAAGTAAGGAGTTGTTTTCCACCTTGTGTAACGCATTTATTGTAATAGCTGCTGGGTTTCATTCCAAACTGAAAAAGACAATGTGACAGTGAACTCTTCCCTCTCAGGCCTTCTTATGACCATCATCTTCTCTCTTGTTTACCCAGTAATCTGACAGTGCTTTTCTGCTAGACACATTAAGGTTATGTGCTTGTTGCTCTCCTTCCCCACACATTATTGTCTTTATCTGCTGTTTCACTTAACTGACTCCTCAGAGAGCAGATGGCCTTTATGGGTGTGTGTGTGTGTGTGTGTATGTAGGTGTGTGAGAGAACGAATGTCTTGCATTTTTATTGTAAGTTCCACTTCCCCAGCTGTTAAGTTGTTTTTATTTTATGTGTGTGTTCGTGTGTGTGTTTGCTAGAATGAGTAATCGTCATAGTAATTGATTGAAATGGGACTACAGAATGACAATGTTCTGTTTTCAAAGCTAGATGTGCTCTTTACTAAGATTATCTACAGTGCGTTCGTCCACTTGTTGACACGTGTGTGTGTGTGTGTGTGTGTTAGTGACATGAATGGAAATGAATGGGCTTTCCTTGATGCCTGTCTCTCTTCTTCATATAAATACATGAGGCAGTTCTTAATCTAACTTTGCGTCTTATCCTGCGGGGCAGGGAGTTGGTATTTCCGGTTGTCCTTTCAGAATATTATTTGTTCATCTGTAGCTGGAGTTTTAAAACTTTATTTGCTCAGGGAGATATTTTTGAATGTTTTTCCTGCTCATTTAAAGCTACACAAGATCAGATGTTTGCAGCCATATTGTTTAGAAGATTATCCTATGACAAGATATTTATATAATATTTACATTCTGGTTTTATTGTGGTGTTAAAATATTGGAAAAATTGTCTCTTACTCACTGCATGTCCAGCTCATGCTGTTTGCCTTTTTGTACCAGTCAATCAGTCTGTCATCATATCTAAGTGTAAGTGGATTCTCTTATTCTCCTGTGTGCAGCGTGAGGAGACCCTGAAGCAGAAAAAGGAGCTGTCACTGGAACTGGAAAACCTACGTGCTGAACTGGGTAAGAGATCTTCTAGAAAATGATTTTTCTACTCATACACACACCCACACTAAAGGTTATCAAGGAAAAGTCAACTGCCATTCAAAACTCAGTGTTGCAGTTGTAATTCTTGTGCCGCTGCTTTCATTCTCAAGAAAGGCCTAGAGCAAGAGAAGCCTCAACAAAGGCCAAAACCTGTCTGTCATCTTTGCGGTGCACCTGTGTGCAGATAAGTTGGTGTGTACATAAGGACTCACATGTTTTATTTTCACATCATTAGTTTAGTTACTGTAAGTAACAACAAAAGAATGGGCAGGCGACAGTAGTGTCTGCATTTAACAACATTCCTGCAACCAGCACTGGCCGCTGGAATGAAATCGGGGGATTTAAAGCACAGACACAAATACAGTAAATGATTATATTGTCAGCCATGGCATTCTCTTCATTCTACAGTCAACCACTGCCCTTCAGAAACACCTCAAGTAAAAATCATTATAAAGTTTATCAGCAGATGAGTAATACTAGAAGATAAATCATGCAAATACACAGTATCTCTAAGCTGTGCCAGGGAGTTTTCAGACAACAACTAGGAAACTTCCGGTTCACTTCATGTGTGTCATGGGTGAGCTACTTAGTAGTTCTGTAGCATTTGGTAAATGACCATTTAACAAAGCATTGATGGTTTAAAGCAATTACAATTGAAATTCTATATATAGATAAAACTTATTTTATACATGACATACACACACACACGGATATTGAAAATAACCATGCCTGTAATTTAAGTACATTCAAGTAGGACACACACACAAACATTTGCTGTAAATAGCATCTTAAATTTGGCTGCCATACTACACTCTGAAACTGCTTGTGAATTTCAGATGCTCAGGCTCCACATGCAGTACACACACACAGACACACAGAGCTCATCTATAAAAGACCCCCCCCCCCCCCAGCGTTCATCGTGTTGAGCAGGAGTGGCTATAATCTTTACTCTTAGAGCGTATTTGACCTTTGGCTCATTTCTTTGCACACAGAGCCAAGGAATTTTAGCAATGTACATATAGCAGTCACCCCATATATGCACACACAGCTGTCTATTAAACCTCACATCAGAATAAATGGGAACAACCTGTCCCGGGGTCACTGGGTATTTTTTGGTAGGTTTAATAGTTTTCTATGTAAATGCTGCATCTGTTTTGACCTAGTTACAGAATTATTGCAGCCCATCCAAGTCCAATCCTCATTTACCCTAATGTGCTTTGTCTCAACCTGATAGTTGTGCAGCACAGCATTCTCCTTAACAGCAGCTCTACAGGGCAGCATTCTGCTGCAATGAAAAAAGATAAGTGTGTGAATGTGAAAACCTATTTGTACGAACAGAAGAGTGACTCTGAATTCAGACACTAATGTTACTCAAAAAAAAATCAGCAAACTTTGACTACTTGACCTGGTGCTTCTGGTTTTTTAGCCAATACTGAGCAGTAGCAGGTCTTTACAGCTGTCATTAAGGAAGGTAGAGCGGGTGTCCACCAATCCCGCAATTGTTGGTTCAATCCCCGGCTCCTCCGGTCACATGTGGAAGTGTCCTTGAGCGAAACGCTGCTCCATCATCGGTGTGTGTGTATGAATGGGTGAATAAAAAGCAGTGTAAAGCCCTTTGAGTGCAAATAGGTAGAAAAGCGCTATATGAGTGCAGACCATTTACCATTAGTGATCATGAATTCTCATCTGGGCATATATTACAAAAGAGCCCACTATGCTGTCCCCGATGTGAAGCAAGTGCCCTCAATTGTGCAACATTGTTCACTGCTGACAACAGTTGACCTGAAATGCTGATTTGGCTGTCATACTATATGCACTATATTGCCAAAAGTATTCGCTCACCAATCCAAATAAATGAATTCAGGTGCACAAAGCAAGTGGATGAGTGAGTTTGGTGTGGAAGAACCTGACTGGCCTGCACAGAGTCCTGACCTCAACCCGATAGAAAACCTTTGGGATGAATTAGAGCGAAGACTGCGAGCACTGTGTATTATGTATTTCATAAACACACTCCTAAACCTCGTGGAAAACCTTCCCAGAAGAGCTTAAGCTGTTATAGCTGCAAAGGGTGGGCTGAACTATTTATGAACCATTAGATTGCATTCGACTGTACAGGTATAGCTAGTATTGTGGCCAATCATTGTGTAAAGAAACGCGCGCGCACACAGTTGTTAAGCACACGTGTCAAAGCTGCTCTCAGCTGTTGTTAGCTTTGTGCTTCTATCACCACGATGACAGATGCACACATATAGAGCTCCATTCAGAGCGAAACGGCAACTGCTCCAGCTGTTACAGTTGTTACAGTTGTTACCATAGTCGTGTATGATGTCTTCTATTATTATTCTTATTGTAGTTGTTGTTTTATTTTATTTGTTTTTAAAATTATTATTATTATCGTTGTTGTTGTTATATTATATTATTATAATTATTATCATATTATTATTATATTATTAGTAGAGTTGTTCAGGGTGGATTTTGGTCAGATAAACTCTTCAAGCATCTGTCTGGTTTGGCTGCTTCATGCTAACATTTTACTGAGTGCAGGGAAAACCACATTCCGCAAAAACAGTGAGAGGCTCAGGTTGTCTAGGTGCTCCATATTCTTCTATCTGGGTGTTTTCCCAAATATTTCGCACTCGAAACAAGCAGAGGGAAGCTTGCGTGTGCTTGCGAGAGTTTGGATTAGTCATCAAAAGCATGCAGCAGGACGCATTCTTCTAAAGTGACTTGCACACATTTCAGGGTTGGATCACATTTGTACCGTAAAAGTAATTAAACTGGAATGTGGCTGTCAGGGAAGGGATTGCTGAGGAAATACGTGTACACACACACACACACACACACACAAATCTGTTACTTATTATATGCCTAGATGCCAAGTGTTTGAGACAAGTCCAATCTCGGTACAATCTAAACCGTCATAATGTGACATGATAGTTTTATTGCTGTGTTTAACAGGAAAGAGGAGAATGGTCTTAAGATTAAGTCAGTGATGACTGACTCCACATCTGGCCTCCTCTCCACATCTAGGATCCCTGAGGTTATATGTTTTTTAATAGACGGCTGATTCCTAAC
Organism: Channa argus; assembly: GCF_033026475.1. Classification (NCBI taxonomy): domain Eukaryota; kingdom Metazoa; phylum Chordata; class Actinopteri; order Anabantiformes; family Channidae; genus Channa; species Channa argus. The sequence goes on along the minus strand of NC_090199.1, from coordinate 28,385,659 downwards.
TTGTTCCGTACATTTGGACCAGGAGGATACTTGGAACCCATGTGTGCATACTGTATCTGTTTTTTTCTTGCTTTTTTGTTTTTGCTTTAAAAAGTTTCACTAAATTTGATCTTATGCTCTTTGTTTACATTCTTAAATAATGAAGGTTTGACAATGTAGCAGGAAGTTGACATGTTATCAGGACAGAATTCCAATCTAACACTTTCTCTTGCTCCTCTTGTCTCTCTTTTAAGTCTCATCATCACAGTGCTATGAGCGACTGCAGAAGGAGAAGGAAGAAGTGCGCGTCAGCTTCAGTGAGGCTTTAAGGAGGCTGGAGGAGCAGCACAAGGAGGAGCTGGTACAGCTGGAGCACAGGTGTGGCATCCACCTCCACTGATATGATCACAGACTGTACAATCATCCTTACATAGTTGGGATTTTTATGATATGATAGTTTGCACAGATTCAGCTATTTCTTGAATATGTTTTGTGGTGTTTTTAATCATATGTTTCTCTGTGTTAGACTGAGAAGTTTCTACCAAACAGAGTGGGACAAAGTCCACCAGACTTACCAGGAGGAGGCTGACAAATGTCGCATGTTGATGGAACAGCAGGTCAGAGCATGCACACTCATGTGCACACACACAAACAAACTTACACTGTCCCTACCATGATACCTAATAATTCTAACTTTAAACCTAAAAAAAGGTCTTAACGGTCAAACTGCCCTTGTGAGGACTGTCAACACTCTGTTAGTAATGAAATATTAACACAGTTAAAACAGGGCAGGTGATAAAGATGGATCTCACACACAAAATGCAACAGGACATGGTGTCTTTGAAAAATTGATGTAGTAATTTACTGCTGCACAGCTTTCATAGGGAGGCAATCTGTAATTGCCATTGTGTTAGAAGCAGTTTAGTGATTTTCTGATCAGCTCTCTGAATCTAAATGTTATTATCTGAGACAATCGAGAGAAACTGCCAGAGATGCCACACATCCTTCTTCCCTTAGACTGACCTCTAATTGGTCCTCAGCAATCGGTGCTTTACATCTGACATGATGGAAGCTCACGAAGATCTCCGGTTCTGGGGAGGATTTTCCTGGCTCATGCACAAATATAAACACTCTGATTGGATTTAGCACATGGTCCATACTGTAGCTGCTCAGAAGGAACTTGTTAATTATTGGGGAGGTGCAGCAGGACACAAAGGAGTTTTTCCTCACCACTGTGACCCAGGGCTTGCTCCAGGGGGACTAGTTCGGTTCTCTCTATACATCATTATAGTCTATAATGAGAGCGATGACTTTGTTGTGAATTGGCGCTATATAAATAAAGTTGAATTGAGTTGAAAATTGAATTGAACCATAGTTACATGTGCAGTGTGTTTAATTGCAGTTAAATATATTGCAAAATGAAGAGGCTCAGCAGTTACATGGGTACATCCAGCACGAGGTCTGGGCCATTTTTGAAAACTGATAATACAGTGTCTTTAGAAAATGTTTATTAGGCTTCGTTTTAACTATGTGCTGTAACAATATATATACATACTTATACAGCCACAAGGAACCCTTCACTTCTATTAATAAATTGTACTTTATGCTCTGAGTCTGTAAATAAAAAAGGCTGTTACTGTATAAGATAGACATGTACATAATATTTATGGCTTTGGTAACTTTATCCAAGTCCAAGCCCAGTTTTCATACTATATATGAGACTGAGAGGAGGTGGAAGTATTTTCTAACATCAGACCTTCAAGTTGACATAGTTGTTTTTGTCTTCACGAAGGTTTCACCTGAGCTGAACTTCATTCAATGTTTCTCTCAATAAACAAATGTAGACTGTACTGTAGCTCGACTTTTTTTGGCTTTCTCAAATACTAGCTGGGACCACCAACAGAATCAATACACGATTATGGTATTAGTTTTTAGTTTAGTTACTGTAGGCTATGAACATTTTAATCTGTTAATTATAAATAATTGATTGTTGTTTTTTTATTATTATTATTTTATATTTAAAGTCAACATACAAATCATTGTATCTTTGTACAATTTACAGTCAGCCCTCTAAAATATGATGACCGTTGTCCTTCGTAATCGCCTACACATGTCATTTTTCCTTCATATCCTAGATAAATAAGTAATATATACATACCTAGGAGTTTTCCATGTGATAAATAAACTGGAAGACAGCCTTTGCTGAATAATTTGCTTCTCCTACCAGTCTACCATTGAGAGTTTTACACATTTGAATTCCTCCTTGTTTGTTCCATGTATTCACCCAGAAACACATCTGCTTTTCAAATTGGTTCAGGCCTCTTTTTTTACATAAAGTTTTCTTATGGATTAAAATGACTCTTGAAATTTATTTTATATATTTTGGGTAGCAATTTTTCTTACTGGCTTTATGTCTGAGCAATTTTAAAGTTATTATTGTGATTTGAGAAACGGATTGGTTTGAGTGTTCCCGATAAGAATACAGTATATAATGATAATTCCTACAGCTCTCTACTGAAAACTTTAAACATTTACATCAATTTCCACAAACATCTCCTCAATAGGTCATTTATAGAACAATAATTAAACAATAATTTCATGCAGTTTTACTTCTACACTGCTCGTGTTCCCACAGCTCATTGTAACAGTTGTCATCATCCCTGATGACATGTAAATAAAGTTAAAGAGTGTCAGGAAGCACAGTGTCTCACTGTGAGACATCGGATTTCTAACACTAACTCTGATGTACAAATGTACGTACAAGTAGTGAAAGCTCACTCGTAATTATACTGTGCTCTGGTGCCTTCAGACCTTTCTAGCTAAATGACATATCTACACATTAACATATTAATAATTAGAATCTTATATATATTATTCTGGATAATGAGTTATTCTACTTTTGGCCTATTTTTCTACATTTGTAAAGAATATTTCCTGTACATATGACATGCTGCACTAGAAGCTCAAACTACGAACCTGTACGCGGAGTGGTTTGCAGCAGACCTCCGTATCTGGTGCTTTCTTTGTGTACTTTACTGATTGTGTCTGCATCCTCCAGGTGGAGGAGCTGAGGAGCCGGCAGGAAGCTGAGAGGAAGAACCAGGAAGTGAGTCACAGCCAGAAGATTGAGTCTCTTAAACAGGAGTATGAGGCCTCTATACAGGGTGTGTGCAGGACTGCTTTTAATTCTCTTATCAGATGAACACTGTCATCAACAGACCTCTGCATTTTAAACTGAATGAGCACTTTCACCATTAGTCATCACTTTATGGGATTTTTCTTGCTTGCTTTGTTTGTATATATGTTTGTGTACTTTTAGAGCTGAAGCTGATCCATCAGACAGACAGAGAGAACCTGGAGAAAACACTGAAGGAGACTGAAACTTCTCTCTCTGTGAGTCATTCACGTGTTAGTATTTACTTTACACTAAGCCAAATCTTTGAGCTGTCAATTGTAAAGGATTTCTTAGTTAACTATACTATGGAACTATAAACATACCGTCTGTGATAGCAAGAGCAAGTATTAACATTATGTGTAAAAGGCTTGTTTGTATCCATGGATATTTCCAGTGCAGGCTGCTTAGAGGGTTAGTGTTTTGCTCATTTAACAGCTGATAAAGACATTTTAGGGAGATTCTTTTTGGTTTGGTTGGAGAAAAAGTTGCCTTGCTAACCACAACGATTTCATCTGTAATTAGGACTCAAGGAAAAAGGTTTAAATTCTCCAAATTCCTTTGGAGACGTAGAGATGATTTATCATAGAAGAACTGATAGGAAGTGTGTGCTGCCTGCCAGACTCCACACATAACATTGGATGAGTTCAGTTGTAAATTTGAAAGCAAATCTTTCACACAATGTAGCCAAGCACACACCGAATGGAAATTATTTCTAGAAGATGGCCTGCCTGTTTCTCCCTTCTGTTGTTTTTTGCAGTTTGTTTGTTCACTAATATCTGTTTTCTCCCTCTGACCAGGAGAGAATATCTGAGCTGTCAGAAGAGAAAGAGGCGCTGAATGAGAAGCTGCAGGCAGAAGAGGAAAGGAGGAAGAGGATACTCTCAGACAAAAATCTGGTAAATTCCAAACTATATAGTGAAGATTGTTAGAGATGCAGTTAGTGCACAAGACAAAACTCATTGTTGAGATGATTAAGCTGGGCCATTACCTGCTTTCATGTTCACACACCAAGTGCAACCCCAATTCCTAAAATGTTGGGAAGTTGTGAAAACATAAATAAGAATAGAATGCGATGAGTTGCAAATCTCATCAAACCATATTTTATTCACAATAGAATGTAAATAACATATCAGATGTTGAAACTGAGAAGTTTTACCATTTCATGGAAAATATTAGCTAATTTTAAGTAAAGTCCATACAAGGTGTACAAGATGGTTAGTCCCTCCATCCATTTTGAATTTGATGGCAGCAACACATCTCGGAAATGCAAGTGCAAGAAAGAGCAGAAAGGGTTTTTATTTAAAATAGATTTGCTAGGGTGCTGAACTGCAATAGACATTTGGTGCATCATAACTATAATTCAGCAACAAAGGCCCATGACTGTTGAACAGCTGGAATCCTGCATCAGACAAGAGTAAGACAACGTTCTTTTTTTTCGTCTCCTCACTTATCAGATATTTATAGAGAGCTGTTAAAAGAAGAGGGGATGCTACACAATGGTAAACATTACAGTTCCAAGTTTTTGACATGTGTTGCTGCCATCAAATTCAAAATGAGCTAATATTTTCCATGAAATTGTAAAATGTCGGTTTCAACACCTGATATGTTGTTTATGTTCTATTGTGAATAAAATATGGGTTGGTGAGATTTTAGATTATTGCATTCTGTTTTTGTTTAGGCTTTAAACATTGTCCCAATTTTTTGGGAACTGTGGTTGTAGTTACGTACAACAAACAGTCAGCATCATGTAGTTGAAGCTCAGTGTGGGTCTGAACAACACACATTCTTATGCCCACTAGTGTTCAACTCCCTAAAATGTCAGAACTATAATTACAACTACAGATATTATTCACTCAGAAAAAAGCTTTGTTTCCGCTTTCTTGTAGTCTGAGCTGCCACAGTAACCCACACAGGATTAAGTAGCTTAATTGTTATTTGTGTTTGTGCAGAAGGACTCCCACACACTGTACCTGGAGCAGGAGCTGGAGAGTCTGAAGGTGGTGCTTGAAATTAAGACAAACCAGCTGCACCAAAAGGAGAAGAAGCTCATGGAGATGGATAAACTGGTAAGCCACAATTATTCACTCTCACATACATTAAATCCATATATGAAATTTTCAAACATACATTCATCTGAACCTCTTTTGTGCTCATACACCCCCAATTGTACCATCAATCCAACTGTGTGTTTCACAGGTGGAGACTAATGTAAAACTGGAGGAATGTCTGAAGAAGGTCCAGCAGGAGAATGAGGACTACAAGGCCAGAATGGATAAACATGCTGCTCTCTCAAAGTACATACTCCTACTCTGTGTGTGTGTGTGTGGGAGTGAGGTGTGATGATGACTCATCTCTCTGCAGAGGCATAGGCAGCAGGATTTTTCTGTCTCTTGTCTTTCCCTGCTGCACTACCTCTATCTAGTGATTCTATCGGCTTCATCCGATCTTTGACACAAGACTTTTACTGGTTAATTAATCTGGCCTGGAACACCAGGCTAATTAGGCTATTAGAAACAGACCTGTTTATACATTATCACACAATTCACACTGCATATCAGGACAGAAACCAAGACATGAAGACTGTTATCAAGGAGAGATTATATATTTCGTCTTTATTAAATGTATAAATCTTTTGCGGAATACGTTTTCACTTTTCACACATTATTGGATCATTCAGTGTAGACTGTTGGCAAAAGGCCATTTTTATAATCGGTAAATCTAAAACACAATAAAACTGTAAAAAGTCACTCACTTTACAGGGAATCCATCAGTCTGACTTTCATGTGGGTTTATGTCAGTACTGACTTCTCTCACATTTTCCTTTCCTCATAATAGTCTATAGGATACTGTAGGCCTACATGCAATATCAACATTAACTTTGACACTGATAATAAGTTTACATGAATGAATGTATATGGTTCTGTAATTAGTCTGTCATGTGTCCAATAAGAATTAGTTAAGTGCTTCTTTTTTGGGGGAGAGGTTAACATATGGATGGCTCAGCTCTTCTTATTTGAGAATTCGTCCTTGACAGTGCAACATCACAGAGTAATAATCCACACACACTTTGCTCTCTTCCTTCTGTTTTTCTCTGTGTCATAGCCACAGTTTTTTTTACAGCTCTCTTTCTCCCCCTGCAGGCAGCTGTCCAGTGAGCAAGCCAAACTCCAGCAGACACTGCAGAAAGAGTCCAAGGTCAATAAGCGCCTGTCTATGGAGAATGAGGAGCTGCTGTGGAAGCTGCACAATGGCGACCTCATAGCGAGTCCCCGTCGCCTCTCCCCCACCTCACCCTTCACCTCTCCAAGGAACTCTGCCTCCTTCCCCACAGCTGCACCGTTATCGCCCAGATAACCACGCAGCGAACATTAATCCCCGTCCTTTCCCCCTGACCTCCTGATTCTGCTTGTCCTTTTTTAAATTCTTGCAAGGATGGAAGCTGTTCCACATCTACAGAAAGACTGATTCACAGCAATCTTACTGGATATGGATCAGAAGATTAACTCGTAAGTTTGGAATTAAAGACGCTTGTTTTAAAGGGCGCAAAGAAAATGCAGTGGCACCAATGCACTTAAGTCTGAGCGTGGGACTGCTCTCTCTACCAAACACCTGGTGGTCCAACAAACCTTTCTTCCTTTTCTGAAGAAAACAAAGGAAATGGCAAACCTCAGGGTCTGTACATAGCTTCTCGATCTCATTAGGACTCCCTTTACCCTTTTGTTTTAAGTTGCACATTTTAAATTTAGATCATCCTGTTCTCTAAAGAGATGGATGAGGGGGGGAAAAGTCAAATGTTTAGTCTGTGTAAGCTTGTGGAAATAGGCTCATGGTGTTAGAACATGAGGTTGTATTTTGCTCTGCTGCACCTGCCACATCTTTAGCAAAGCAGAGATTGTGTGGCAGCTCTTAAATGACGGGTATTTGTTGGTGGATATGAATGGACGGTTTTGCCTTTTACCTTAATTTAAATAGTTTGTGTTTTTTTTTTTTTTCCCAAAGAGCGAAGCTCAATCACTAATTTGCTTCGGAACTCTAGAAGAAGTGGTGTCATATACTCATCCCATATTTTTTTCCTAAGAAACTGACACTGTCTTATAAACCTGAACTTTTGATCAAGTGAATATCTGTTCCTCAATGTAAGCTCCTCACAACCTCTACCTTAATATACTATGTGGAATGTAATCACCCTAGGATGTTAAATCTGAGCAGGCCAGTCTCATTTTCTCTCACAAAAAACACACACTTGCGCGCACACACACACACACACACACACACTATCAAATATGTAGTTTACCAAAGGCCAGAACAGTGTTTATCCCCCTTCCTATATATGTTTTCCCTTAAATTCCTCAGTGACAAGAGGAAACAACTTTTCAACATCCCTCACAACTACTTTGTTCCCACACAGAAACAAGGCAAAGCTGAGCTGTTGAATGATAAGTTCAAATTTCTTTGCTTTGGCTCATATATAAAATCACCACACAGACCTAATCTGTCCTTAACTAACAGACACTGGCCTCTGTTTTTGTGAATCCAAAAACAAATCTCTCTGTCTGTTCTTCTACCCTCAGATGTACCCAAAATGCCTCAGTGTACAATGTTCTTTTATTTGGACACAAAATAAATACTGTATGACATAAAGCAGGATGTTTTTATTTCATATTTTAAATTAAATAGTACGTTTTTGAAACAGTCGAACAGCAAGAAGATATGGAAGTCTTAGGCAAGATGTTTGCACCAGGTAAGTGTTTTGTGCTTCAGCTCCAGGGAGGAGAGACAATGCTGGTTCCGTACTTGCTTTCACGTTTGAGCCATGATGATCACTAACACCTGGGAATGTGGTGATGATGACGACGACGACCACAGATTGATGGAGTCTCACAGCACATCGCCTTCACTCATTACTTATCAGTGTGTAGCAATAACTGCAGGTTCCCCGAATAAAGTGAGATAAGGCAATAAAGATGAGGAAAATAAAGTGGTCAGTGATACTGTAGCTGCTGTAAGTGATGTCGATAAACTTTGCAATTACCCCCAAACAGGTTCCAGCTGTGGATTTTATTACCCGCCGGAAAAATCCCACCAGCTGCTCCTCCAGGTCCGAACACTTCCGAACGAGGTCCGAACACAGATGCGAACACTCCGAACAAACGGGGCAAAAGAGCCAATCACGTCCTAACAGAAGCTCGCCCGTTGATTGGACGTTTTTTCTCGGTGGGAGGGTCGTAGAGTTCATAACGGCCAAGCTTCAAGAAGTTGCCGTTCTTAATCAAAAATTTATCACGAATTCCGGCCGCTGGAGGGAGGTTACAGGTAAATTTTGTCAAACACTGAATGAATTAAAGAGAAAATTTTAACTTATTTATTACATTGAGTGAAGTGAGTGAAAACCTCGGTAGCGTAGCTGTCATATCCTTGGTTAACGTGTAGTTCACTAGTTACGTTACTGTTACATATTTTCTGTATGAGTGGAGATGAAATTGTGGTTCGAGTATTTGTTGGGTTTCATTTCTTAAAGCAGAACTAGCTTCTAAATGCATTAGCTTACATCTTAACATTACAATGCTAAAGGCCATGGGGTGAATTTTGGGATATCTTGGCAACATCACAGTGAAATTTACCTCTCTGACATAAATTCTACTTTTACAAGGTTTATACTACTGGAGATTGTATTAAGAGGTGGTTTTTGGTGGTCACAGAGCTTCAGTATGTTAAATATCCTGTGTTACAAGTGAAAACAATTATATTATGCATATTTCTGCATAAAACTCAAATTACAAATAGTTTGACCCTTATGAACTTACTACTTCTTCCCCTGCCCTCAATCAGCAGAACAAGTAAGGACGGAGGCAGGAACAAATTCAAAGAGAGGCAGCTGCTCAAGTGAGGCAGAGGCATCTCAGTCAGGCACAGCTGTCAGGGAGGCAGGGGCATCACAGGTAGCACAGGGATTGGAATATTCAATGTGTTGTTGTGGGTTTAGGATGGAGAAAGATTCTCAGAGCACCTTTCTGACAACCATGCTGAGGAGAGATGTGAATCCTGTGGGGCCAAGGTTAAGGGCACTATAGGGCTGCTGCAGCACTCAACATTATGGGGCCTTATTGGCTTCACCATCTCCTACTGTCAATCAATATAAAGTCAGGTTTTAAATTGTTATTGCATATAGTCTTTAGTTGTTGTGTTTCCACCCTCTCTTTTTAAAAAAAGTGGAAAAAAAAAACTAACTGGAAAGAGACCACGCCGTTGAGAGGATGACCTACCGCTGCCTTTTATTCAGGAGAAGCTGCCCTTTGCATATATGGACACTAGATTCAAAGATTCAAGATTCAAAGTGTTTATTGTCATATGCACAGATAGAACGCATGTTTCCCTGTACAATGAAATTCTTACTTTGCCCTCCACTCTGAATGTCACACAGTAAAGAAGAGAATTTACAAAAAATGGAAATAAAATAAAATACAAATGAAATAAAAAAAGTAAAAAAATAAGAGCAAACAAATAAGAGCAGTAAGGTGAGGTAGTGCAGTTCTTAAAAAAGGCAATAAAGTGAGGTAGTGCCGTTGTCAGTGCGGTAGTGCAATTCAAAAAATAATTTGTGTGCAAATACAAAATGTGATTCGTGAGCAGTTGTGTCCATGTATCAGTTGTGTCCGTGTAACAGTTATGTTATGTTATGTTATGAAAGAAGGAAAAGCCGACATTCGAGCGCGGAGCGAGCAAACACGTCTGCCACGGAGGGCATGGTGCAACTAAGATACAGAAGGAAGGTGCACCCCTCAGACCCATTGTAAGCAGCAGTACCTAAGTAACTACAACATCGCAAAACAGTTGGCCACCATCGAATTACCATTAGTTGGACACACTGATCAGCACATACAAAACTCAGAGGATTCTGCAGTCAATGTCAGAGAGCTGAAAATGGATAATGATGAAACTATGGTATCCTTCCCCAGCATCCCCACCACTGATGGCCTGACAGTCGTTAGGAAAAGAATAGAAAAGAATAGACAGCAGAAGCAACCTCAACCCAGATCAGATCTGCTCCATCCTAGACTTGTTTCTGAACTTACTTCACCTACAAAGGTGACTTCTACAGACAGGAACATGTCTGTGTCATAGGTTCTCCAGTGTCACCTATCGTTGGCAGCCAATACGTGCACGAAGTGGAGAAGATAGTATTCAACTTTTTCCCAGGAACAGCACCAACCCACTGGTTCAGATAAGTAGATGACACCTGGGTAAAGATCAAGATCCAAGAGGTACAGGGTTTCACACACCACATAAATGCAGTTGACAACAACATCCAGTTTCCCTGGCAGGACACCAATGACAACACGGTGTCCTTCCTGGACTATGCAAGGAATGTTGGGACTTCTGGCAACCTAGAAATAGAAAGCTATAGGAAACCCAAAGACACAGACCAGTGCCTACAATTTGACTCCCACCACAACACAAAATAGGAGTCATCAGGACCCTGCACCACAGCGCAGAAAAAAATAGAGCCAACATCCTCTAAAGCCAAAAAGAAGGAGGATGGACAGCTTCCAAGGCCTGTGGTTATCCTGAGTGGGTCTTAAATAAGATGTTGTCCAGGTCCAACAAATAGTCCACGGACAGAGAAGAGACTCAGAGTCAAAGAAAAAACCTGGTGATGCCTTAAATGGCTGGAGTGTCAGAGAAGCTCAAAAGGATATTCAGAAAACACCACATACCTGTTCACCTCGAACCCGCCGACACATTGAGACAAAGACTAGTCCACTCGATAGACCAAACAGCTAAACACAAAAGAAGAGCAACCTAGTGTATGCAGTCCAGTGCAGAGTGCTCGGAGCTCTACACTGGAGAAGCCAAACGGCCTCTAGCAGTGGACTCATTTGAGGATGACATGGTCAACATTTTTGACAGAGAAGAGTACGTCATCTCAACAGAGGAGGAGGCCTCAGGCACAATTGCTCTCCCATTTTTCTTTTCACGCTGCCCTTTCATCCACCCCCAGGAAGATTAAGACCACTTCACACGTCCACCATACCACCACCTTGTTCCCTCCTCCTACATTAACAAGCCTATTCAGGCCAGGGTTGGAACAAAGGTGTATGAGCCAACCAGGGTTTCCTGTTTTTGTTTATGTTGTGTATTCTGTACTGTACTGTATTGCGTTACGTTTATGTGTAGTGATGATGTCATTAGTGACATCACATCTTTAATAGCTGCCTTTGATGATTGCCTTTGTAGTTTACCTTTTAATTTTGTTGTCCAGTGGTCAAGGGAGCGTACTTAAAGCAAAGGTTTGGTACAAGAGTCAAGGGCGCAGACCTTACATGTAACTGGAGCAAAGGAACTGACTTACAAGGTACTGTGGACCACAACAACGGGAAAGTGAAAGGTTCAGTGTGTAGCTGTGCAGGCACACTGTTTCTTAACGAGTTCTGTAAGTTTAGCCACACTTTGAGAAGCTTGTTTGATGAAATGTGAGATTACTGTACTTTAACTTGTATGTACAATTAGTCCGTCACCGGCTAAGTTGAGAAGCAAATACAATAAACGTTCAATGTTCGTCATAGAACAGTCTCCGGAGTGAAGTAGTTGTTGGACCATGATACACAAGTTCGCCTCTACAAAATGCCTACTCCGGAGGATATAACTGTTCCCTAGCCACTTTATTCAGAATGAAGAAGCTGCTTCAATAAGTAAGTTAAGATAGATTTTTCATAACTAAAATAAGTTCCTATGCAAAAAGTATTCTTTTCCTTTCGGCTGTTCCCTTTCAGGGGAACCATGTGCCTCCATCTGTCCTCTGCATTATCTTCTCTTCTGGCCACTACTGTCCTCAGCATTCCCATAGTCACTACCACTGTTTATTCTCACGTCCTCTCTCTCTTCTGCCCTGTCTGATGATTGTGTCATCAGTGTTCTTTCTCACGGTCACCTGGTATAGCTGGAGCTTCTCAAGACTGCACAGTCTGATTCTACTGTACAGTTGACTCTATCTAGTGGTTGGAGTAACTAGTCATGGTCTCCTGTTTTCACTGTTTCTTGACTGTGGCTCAGGTAGGTAGAGTCCACCAATCTCGCAGTTGTTGGCTCAATCCCTGGCTCCTCTGGTCACGTGTCAAAGTGAACACAGACTACGTTCGTGCCCCTCCCCCCTTTGTTTTCCTGAGAAAGCTGGTTAGAAATCGGCGTTGTCCGGGAGAAATACGTGGAGGAAGATACGGTTTCTCTCTTCCCCTCTCATAAAAAAAAAAAACAAACTACTTCCCCTTTTATATGAAAGAAATTAGTGTGGTGAAATCAAAAATGCGACTCCGGTGGGACTCGAACCCACAACCTTTGAATCACTCCTCAAGTGCTTGACTAGAAGTCCAATGCGCTATCCATTGCGCCACGGAGCCACCTGTTGAACGAACCGACAGGACCATTGATAAACTAACTTTGTATGTGTGGTTTTATCTTGTGTTCATTAGCATCAGAGCACCTATAAAATAGGGAGGTGCGTTGCTATTCCCACAGCAGCACTAAAGAGAAACAAATGGATACGGCTATTGCGACAATAACAGTTAGTGAACAGACCGAGCCGATGATAGCTAGCGACCAGGCCGCTGTCACCCACTCGCCTCTGATATATTCTGCTCGTACACTGACAGAATCCGTCTCTTTCACGGTAACGGCTTTATTCATTGGTTTAGCAAAAGCTATAAAAGGGTGTTATAAATTTTAATTGTTGTATCGGAAAGCTGGTGGGTCTGTCGTCCTCCCATTCCTCTCCGCAGTTTCATGCACAGCGCCCAAACCTGATCATACTTCCTGTTCGTCTGTCTGAGCCTTCAATATAAAGGTTGACATCTAACGCTACAGACAGTTGGCATTACAGATCCTCTGCCTGCTGTAATCAGTCTGTAACCAAACTCCACAATGCCGCTGAGAACCTGCATTTCTGCAAAGAACAGTTCAAGTCGATCTTATTTACACCAAACTGCGATAATCGTACAACGCATGTAACGTTTTAATTGAAATGTTTAACTATTTGTTGGGATTATAGTTATGTGCTGATGTACGCGCTTTTATGTTGAAAATCCGAAATCGGAAGTGTTGTGGATAACGGGGACGTGGGGATGGTGTATGGAGACACAAATCCATAATGAGGTAAACCTAGAGCGAAAGACTTAGTCTATAATTGCGTTTCTGGGCTTCGTTGTTTAATCGTTATCTTATCTGCTTAACATTGTTTGCAGACACACGTGTTGTGGCAGCTACTGCACTAGAGCTTTGATATTTGTTACCTAACATATAAATATGATTTCGGTTGAATTGTCGAGAATTGTGTAAAAAGAGGTCTTTTACTTTCAAAATAAGAGCCCGGATAGCTCAGTCGGTAGAGCATCAGACTTTTAATCTGAGGGTCCAGGGTTCAAGTCCCTGTTCGGGCGACCATTCTTTAAGACCTGTCCTAGGTTTTAATAAAGGACATATGTCAAATAAATTCTGATACCGAACAGTTTTATAAAAATTGTGTGAAACCAGTGGAAAAGTGTTAAAACATTCAAAAGCGACTTGTGATAATGAAGAAAAACTGGATCCAAGTTTTAATAAATTTATCTTAGCTATTTCAAAAACTTAGCTTCTAATTCGTTTGAAAATGTGACGTAAGAGTGAACGCAAATATGGGAAACTGAACGCAAAGACAGGCAGAGGACATTTCAAGGGGAGGGAAAGACTAACGTGCTCTGCTGGGCTTTACAATCAGTTATTATCAGAGTTCTGTCAGATGTGACTCACCAAATAACCTCTTTGTTCCTAATTAATACCTGTGTTTATTTCAGAATAAAAACAGAACATTTAATATTTGTAGAAGGGATCTTACTCGTGTCTGATGGTCCAGCAAGTACTTCACTCTGGAGATCGTTGTATGACGAACATTGAACATTTATTTGCTTCTCAACTTAATCAATGACAGACTAAAAGTTTAAGAACAGTAATCTCACAAACACGTTCACAGACAGTTTCATCAAACAAGCTTCTCAAAGTATGGCTAAACCCACAGACCCCGTTTCTGAAAGTATGGCTGAACCCCCAGGACTTGGTAAGAAACTGTGTGTCTCCACAGCTACACATAGAACCTTTTACTTCTACCTTGTTGGGGTCCCCACTACCTTGTAGTTAGTTCCTAAGCTCCAGTTATCGTGTCAGGTCTGCTCCCTTCAGTAGCTCATCTCTTGTAACAAACCTTTGCTTTGTTTTTCTCTGCTTGTCGGCTATATTATTTGTGTTTTGTAAAATTATAAATATTGTAATTCATATGTTTTACATACAGAAAGAGTGGTCTTCTCAAATGTTAAGAGGGCCGCATCAGTGACAACCACTGGAGGACATTTACTTGAGTGAGACTTACTAGACTGAGGACAGTATCAGACTGCAGGTTAGACAGGAAGAGGTTTGGAATGATGTGGTGATCTATTCTTACATCTTCCCCTCCACAAACACTGGAAAGATGTTTCTGTGACCTAACCACAATACTCAATAAATGCAGGACACTAAATAAAACAAATTGTATAAATACATTTATGATTTGTTGGTTAAAATATTTATGTTTTTTCAATATATATATTTCTACAAGTTAGCATTTTTACACAAAAACATTGCACGCGCCTTAATATATGAATTAATAGTAAAATATTAATTAATGGATAACATTAAGTGTAATTAGTTTTCATGTCTTTACACTCATAGTCTCAACATCTTTCAAACATAATTGAATAAATGCTTTTTTTAATTATTTTGTCACAGTGGTTACATGTTTTTGTCATTTGTGTTAGCGTGTGCATGTGGGTATGTGTCAGAAAAAACATAGTAAACTGATTCATTGCATTGTTAAGACTTTTTTTTTAGAATTTGCTAATTCATCAACAATAACATGATTTACAAACTATAATGATGAAAAAGATTTTTAATTGAGAAAAACAGAGAAAACACACTGACCAGCCCAAGATAACAGATAACCTTTCCATCTTGGTAGCCAATGGAAATTATCAGACATTTCCAAATTTAATTATGTTTATCCTAGAGGTAAAATATTTTATATTTTACTGGACCACGTTACTATTCTGCGTTCCTATAATTCTATGACCCCACTAAACAGAATATGTATATTTCTGGCAAACAAACATTCTGAACTCTATGTTGTGAATTGAAACAATACTTTAGGAGTTAAATATAACGTGAAATTTATATTTAAGATTGACATTTAGATTTCATGTCCTTTAAAATTCATCGTTTTGCTCTAAATCCATGAAAACTGAGTAACTCGGCCCCTCACTGCTTAATAATCCCAGCACCTTCCCACCTGTAGATTTTCGTTTTCACTTTGCACCAATGCCCTGATATAATCTGAACTAAACGCCGACTGACTCTTTACTCACAGTCTCCCCAAACATGAGGTTGTACCTCTGGCTATGCATGTTTCATTCAAGGAAGAAAAAAAAACACAATGTAAAGGGCACATTTTAATTTTCATTTATTTCTGCTATCAAAAACATTTAAGATATAAATAATATATCTCATGATGCCATAAGGAGGGCCCTTGGGCATGACAGGGCCCTGGGTGGCCGCCTATGTGAGCTAACAGACATTTTTAATACACATTCACCTGTATCCAACTTTATTTCTCTAAGCCTTTGTAATCCGTTTTACACTGCTTCTTATTCTCCCATTCACAATCACACACACACATACACTGATGGCAACGCTCACTGGGAGCAGCTAAGTTGGGGTTCAGTGTCTTGCTCAAGGACACTTCGACATGTGACCGGAGGAGCCAGGGATCGAACCAACAACTGCGAGACCGCGGTACCTTCCTGCGCCACAGTCGCCTGTATTACATATTACTATATTATTACTTTGCTCCTTTTTCATTGTATTCTTCTATTTTATGTAAGAAACAAAGAACATTAATCTTAAAAAAAAAAGATTTCACTGTCAAGTTTTGGAACATAGAACTGCATTTTTAAATTATATGAACTTTTACACATCAACAACTGTTGGTTAGTATTAAAATCGTGCTTGCTCAGGAGATGGAGCACGTGGTCCACTCATCTCAGGTTTGCTGGTTTGATCCCTGGTTTCTTGTCATTAGTTGTAAAGGGGATCTCCACTAATTGTAAACATCAAGATGTCTGCAAGTCTTAGTTGTGTAGAAAAATTTGTAATTGTAAAATGTCTAATATATTATTTAACTAAAGTTTTGGTTGGGTCTTAAGATTACAAAATAAAAAATTGGTGTAGCTTAGGAAGTGAAGTGACCTAACCAGACCTCTGCACTCTTCCTTAAGCTTCCTTAAAACCATTTAAGAATTAATAATAATTTTTTAAAAATGGCTGGGATTGATGTAGCAACTGCTGCAATTCGATCGTGACAGTTCTTAGTGTTATACTAAATTAAGGGAGTCATTTTACAAATTTTGACACCATTTTGGGGGCAGCAGTGTGAGACCAGACTGTGAGTGTGTAGGGAAAAAAAAAAATATAGCCCTCATTTTTATATAATAGAAATACTTTTAATTTGAAGGTTCATCACAGGCATAATCGTAAACAAGATATTTAAAAATGCAAATTTGATTTTTAATGTCAGACTCTCATGTTCTGTCATTTTCTCTCTCTCTCTCTCACACACACACACACACACACACGAGTAAACAAAAAAACAAACAAAAAAAAAAACAAGTAACTCAAGACTCTGCTGGATTAAAATGATCCACCATGGATTCACCGTAAGAGCGTGCACACACACACCCATCCACTCATACATCATACACTCTTCCAATGCGCACCAGGGTCTGCATGAAGTGGGGACAGGATTTTGTCGATGTTTTTAGTAACTTCTACCTGGACAACGCAGAAATCCTGAGAGACACCAAGAACAAAGTCTTATTACAACAATAAAATAGCAAAAAATATTTAAAGAAGTAACACATTTAATGCTACAACCAATTCAGCATATGTTGGTTTTACTCACTGTAGCTTGTCCTGTAATTGCTCCAGCCTCTGCCGATCCACATATCTTGAGAAGAGAGAGATGAGGTTTGGAGGGGTGAAGAGTGGTGGAGAGAGGGAGGAGGCAGGAACACTGAGCAACTCCCTCGTCACTGAAAACATCAACTCAGTCCTGGAGAGGGAGAGACGGGTCAGTGTGGGTTAATGGGGAACCAAGGGAAACGATCCAGTTTGGGATGTGTGTTAGTATAGAAACACAAGTTAACAACAATGAGAGACAAACAGGTTACCATCGATTGTCATCCATGAGTTGACAGTTGGGTTCAGAGCTTTGCATCCTCTCGCCTTCACTCAGGATCAGATACAACAGTGTCACACCAAACTAGACAGAAAAGGACAGGCTGGGTAAAACGTTTGTGTTTGGCCCTTTGTTGGACTTTGCAACAAGAAAAGTGTTTAGGTAACTTTAAATATCATGACTGTTTGAAAATACACAACATTGACAAAGTCATTTTGTTGTTTTGAGCTGATGTGGGTTACGTCACTGCAGAATGTGGCGTGTGTGCGCGTGCATACCTTGTTGTGCAGTACTGCAGCTAGTTGGCCCTCAGTGCCTTGAAGCTCCTGGAGCATGTCTGTGAGTGCAGAACTCGACAATGTCTGGATTACTGCAGAAACTGGCTCCACCAACCAGCACAGGACCTGGAGAGATGGGATGACAGGCAGCTGCTGGGTGACAAAGTGCAGACTCTCAGTTCGGGAATGCGCGAAGACCTCACCATGTCAAGGTCTGTGAGCTGTTGGCCATTTGTTTATCCCTGCCGCTGTATATACACACTGTCTTTTTTCTTGTCTTTGTTATTCCCGCTCCTGATCCGTCTTTACACGAGCATATTTTTTGGTTTATTATTTGTTACCGTTTCTAATTCAGTCCTTGTATGTGCGCAGCCCTTTCGGTTAATTATTACTACTTGTCCAGATCGTGTGATTGGTTCTGTTAATATCTGCCCAGCAGTTCCCTGTA
Source organism: Channa argus (assembly GCF_033026475.1). Taxonomy (NCBI): domain Eukaryota; kingdom Metazoa; phylum Chordata; class Actinopteri; order Anabantiformes; family Channidae; genus Channa; species Channa argus. The sequence continues at coordinate 28,367,492 of NC_090199.1, read as the reverse complement.
TTTTTTTGTATTCCCTGGCGCCATTGTGATTAGTTTCTCGCCTTCTTAGTTTCTTGCTCATGTTTAGTTTCTCTACTTCCACTCACTCCTGTATTTAGGTTCACTTCTGATCCTCTAGGTTGCCCAGCCCTGTATTATATCGGTTTTTTCTTTAGTCTGTTGCCTCCCTATTGCGTGCTCATTCTGTCCTCTTTCCGGAACAATGTCCAGAAGCAACAGAAGTTCTCTGGTTTAGGCTGCATTTTTTCATTCTGTCATTTCTGACCACTCACTCTTTCCCTGCTACTGAGAAGCCCCAATGGCATGATGCTGCCACCACCATCCCTCTCTGGGTGGTATTACATAAGTAGTGGCAGCCTGGTGTCTGACATACACAGGTCTTGGAGTTCTGCCCATAATCTGTCCCATCAGAGCACAGAACCCAATGCTCTCAGTGTCCTTTAAATGTTGGTAGAGTTGTGATAAAACAAGCTGTAGCGTCTGTCTAACTATAATGAGGTACATGTCAGTTTCTTCTTTCGATTTTTAATTTTGCAAAAATATTTGACTACCCTTTTTTCCATTTCACCAATATGATTTAAATGTTATTTCTGCTTGTTTTTAAATGTTTTGTTTGTTTTTTTTTTTTTTGAATGTTAAAATTACAGGGCAATAAAGTGTACAAACCTTTATGGAGACCAGGAGCATGAGTAGAACTTCTTTTTACAAACAACATGGGTTAATGCTTATCCTTAGGAAAAACACTATTCAATGACTGTGGGTGTTTCTGAACAACCTAAACTATCCTAACAAACATCACTGTAAATTCCTCAGTAGAGGAAATAATTTTGTTACTGCATCATCAACTCATTTCACTTTTTATACATTTTTATGTATTTTACATGGATTGGATGGGGACACCTCTTTCAGATGGACACTGTGTTGTGGAAGATCACTGCTCCATCATAAACTGGACATTTTGTGGAATGTTCCGCAGTTTTAGCGGTGATGTCTGTGCAGAAATGAGGTTTCATTGAGAAATGCTTACTTGGTCCTGCTTGTCCTTCTTGGCAAGGGCAGGAACGTTGCGGGCAATCGCCATGACAACGGCGGCAGCCTGGGAAGGGGTTAGCAAGGGGATGAGCCTGGAGATGAGCCGCTTGCCCTTTCTTACTGACATGATCATCACACACTGCTCATCACTCACTCTTATCAAGAGGAGAAAAAAATAAGAATTAGTGAGGTTAGACAACGCCCACTCTCCGCAGTACTGTACAGTACTGTCACAACATAATCACATAATATATTGTAGATAGTAGGTATTTGTGTTCAAGTTAGTCTGTCTCTCCTCCCTACTTGTCATCCCACTCTTTTTCCAGCAGGAGGTTGTACAGCTGCACATTATTTGTTTTATGCTGCTCCAGGAGGGCTTCCCTTTCTTCCTCTGGTGCAATCATAAAACGCTTCTCAAAGTCTTGAACCTCCAGCAGCAAACTGTACATCTGGAGAATGGGGACAGATGAGAAACAGGGAAAGGGGTCACACAGATTTACTTAGGATACAGGAGGGCTTCCAGCAGTTTCACTGAAGCTGTCTTTTTCCTACCTTCTCCACGATGTACAAGATCTGTCGCCTCTTGTTCCAAACTTGTTTCTCTCTTTTCTCCTGGTGGCAGACAGACAAATTAAACATCAGTCAAACCGACCAAGAGAACTTCAAACAAACCAGAGTCACTCATCAAGAATGAAATGACATGTTGAAAGAACATTATGGCAATACAAACTAGTGTATGGTTTTTATTTAAACATTCTGTTATTTTGCAAATTCAGTTTAAATCAGTTTTCTACAAAATACAATATGATTGTAGAAGAAAAGAAACAGACCTCATCATCTGTGCGAGTTGTCACCACAGCATCGATCATCTTGCGAGGGTTGTTGACACTTGAGACCGTCAGCTTCCCCAAAGAGCCGGCAAATTGGACTGTTTAAAAAACATAAGTCCACATTTACAAGACTCTAGTGCTGTGGTAGCAAACCTTGGAGAGCAAATAACATTTGCGTTATTTTGCCATTTACCTGGTCTGTATGTGTGTTCAACCTTTGCAACTTGCGGAGTGATGAGCTTGGTGGTGTGTTCCTTCTTGCTGCTGCTGTCCCTCTCTTTTTCCTGACGTTTCTCCATCTTTTCATAGTAATTCTACATGTATTACAACACACACACACACACACACACACACACACACACACACACACACACACACACACACACACACAGTGAACTTCAACTAGCTTTCTAACTGACAGAGTAAACAGTAAAATGTATTAATTGATTGCAATTAATCAGAAGAACAACAGCCAGGTGATGGTAATAGTTTGGCAGATCAGTGAGTGTGTAGGAATGAAATGAATCCTTTACAGTTTTCAGGGTCAAATAAAACAAGCCTGCTATTAAAGGCTTTGAGCTCAGTACATGTCATACAAACCTGATAGTAGTAGTCATCCAAATAAGGGTCAGTGCTTTGGAGCTGCATCATCTGAATCTTAGTTACCCACTCCTTCTCTTTCTGAGTCATCAGGTTACTATATGGGTCCCTGTTGCGCCGGTCCCCTATAGTCCTGCTACGGTCCCTACAGGGGAGAGACAATCCATGATCTAATGTCATTTTAAACGTCTTGTAACTGAAGGTGAAACTGGAGGTTTCTGAGTGTGATGGGTCACTCTTCACTCTTCCTTACCCTCCTCGGTTCTGCATGCGCTGGGTGAGCATGCGGTGGTGTTGGGGATGGAGGTGCATGGTGTTGTGCCGAAATGGAGCCGTGTGGTTGGGGGGGGCATGAGGAGGCAGTGGGCCCATTCGGTGACCGTGTGGAGGAGGGCCGCTAAAAAATGGCCTGAAGCCTCCTCCACCTGCTAACAAAGGAGGTGCTGGACCACCACGAGGAAAACCTGCCACCTGGACAAAGAGACAGATAGTTTGAGACGATAATCTAATCCTCCAAGGTGCAGTATTCCAATATTAGGATTGTTGTGCCAGTATTATTTTTTTAAACCTGCAAAAGAATGACCTTCTAGTTTAGGTACCAGGCTTCCATAATCTTGTGAAGCTGATCAAACCAATGCAGACTTTTTGGGCTTAAAATGTCTAACACTAAAAGCATAACTGAGAAGATGGAATGGAAATCAATCACTTTAGACATAATTGTATTATGAACTTTTTTTTTTTTCTGTATTTGTGTTTCCTCTGGCAACCAGACTTCTCAGGTAAGATCATTACAGTTACTTTTTCATAAAGTAATATCTGGTACCAGCACCATACCAACCTAAAAAAACCTATATGTGTGAGCATGTGTATGTGTTAGTAACCTGAGAGTTGAGCAGCTGGGCCCGTTGAATCTGAGACAGAACTGGACCAACTCCGGGAGGAAATGGACCACGACACAGCGGAGAGTTCTGAACATAAACGGAACATATTAACAGCTGTAAATATTAATTTAAAAAAGTATATATTGTAAAACGCACTTTTTTGCAGAAAGTTAAAAAGACAACTCTTACATCTGTAAGGTAAATATAGACTTTGGACCATTACGACTGTAGGAGGAAACAGCTAGTCTGGCTCTGTCAGAGGGTCAAAAACCAAACAACGCTAAGCCTCACGAATTAGGTCTTTTAAAAATAGGCAATAAAGACACTTTGGTGTTTAGCAAGAACTACAGGCTGAACTACTTCTGGAGCAGGACCAGTTGTTATTCAAACTGCACACACTTACAGCCAAGACACAGTTTCTTTCAAAAAAGGCTCTCGGGACATTCTTTGATTGTGCAAAGCTCAACAACTGAGGGGATGGTGGAGAGGAAAAACTCACAGCCATATTAAGGAAGGTGTTGGGTGACAGACGCTCAGAGAAAGGAGAAGGGTATCTGTGCTGGGCCGGGGCTCTCACATGAACCGCCGTGGGATGGTGGATCTACACATACAGACAAATGGTGCACACACAAACACAGAGTATGGGGTTAACAGGGACATTCACAATGCATCGTGTTCTGCTAGGATCTACGTGGGAACAAAAGTCAGCTTTAGATATTTTCACAGAGGACCAGCCATGTTAGATGAGGAGAAACTCCTCAATAGTTCAGCAAGGAGTGTTGCCTGGTCAATGTATGCAGGAAGCAAAACATGAAACTACACTGCAGGAGTCTGTTTTGTTTATAGCACATTAAAGGAGCTTGGTGTAAATTCTTCTGACAGTTCTCTCTTTACACGAGGACTAAATCGGACATCACTCAGACTTTGTACTAGGCAGCTACCAGGATAAAGTCTGAGTGATGTCTGGGCCAAGTTACTCTGACAATTGTGTTCTCACATGCATTTCCTTCAGGTAATCACACAGACGTTCAGGTTTGTAGTGTATGTCTAATAGAAGCTTTGATCTCATCGAACTCTTTTTTGACACGTAATATTTAGTGTAGTGTACATTGTGTCCTTAGAGACAGTAACAAAGGAATGACAGAGGCAGTAAGGAAGCACTATAGAGTGAGAATAGTTCTCTGCTCCTACCTGATGATTCAGAGCATGACTCATGGGCTGTTTGGGTGGAGTTCCAATAGGAACTGCCCTCACTGGAGGGGAGCCAATCACAGGAGAGGAGGACCGTGGAGGCGGGACCCTTTCAGACAAATCCCGTTCTTCATCATTCCTACCCTGAGGAGGTTGTTTAGGAAGACCCACTTCTTTTATTATGGACATAAGTGGACTCTCCTGAACAAGAACAAAATGGTAAATAAAATCTGTACATACCGAGGGATTATTTCTGTTATAAACCAAAGGCCATCAAATTACAAGTACACTGATTTACATACTGTAGTCACACAATAATTCAGTTATGCAGAGATACATCAAAGCTGAGTGGCCGTCTCTTACCTGTATTTGTGTACCCAGTCCTGGTCCCACACTCACAGGCCCAAAACCCATACTGTTCTCCCAGATACTGTGGGGGTTCATCTAATAGAGAGAATGAGAGAAACTGAATAAAAGCGAAAATAATTTTACACAAAGTTTAACTGATGGTTACATAGCGTTTTGATAGATTGAAAATACTAATTCACATCGGACTTCCAGGCGATCAAGAAACATCCAATTTTCGAGTAGATGTATGTATTTTATAAAATATAATTAAAAAAAAACACACACATTACATAAGCTGGCATCGCCTTATAATGGTGTTTTGGTGCAAGGTGCTGATTTAAATACACTATCTAAACATGGAAAACTTCAAGATGATAGAACTTTTTTCAACTGTTTTGTAGTATACATACTAGTACAAAGAGACAAGTGTAAACTAACCTGGCTCAGAGGAGCCGTCCCTCTGCGCAGCAGGTGCTGGTGCTGTTGGTAGCTTAGCATGGATGAGGGAGAAGGGCCAGCAGGAAGGCCTGGAGTAGTGCAGGGCAGAGCAGAACAGTCAGTAGAATGGAAAACACAAAGCAGTACAACAAAGTAAAACATACAGTCATAAAGAAGCTAGTATGAAGTAAGAGGAAACACACAATGAACTTCCTACAGATGGCATAAGGGATTTGGTGAATATGGACCTGATGTCAGTCAGCAGCAACTGGTGCATTATGGGACTCCCAGGGTGGGAATATTTTGAGTTCAGAATTGATTATACAGGAACATCAGCCAACATGGTGAAGCCTACCTCCCTCAGGTTAAGAGTCTGGGTATCATCATCATCAATATAGCACAATCTGCCTACTTCCATCTTTGTAATATCAACCGCCTCTGACCATTACTCACTCCCCACAGTACAGCCACTCTCATTCATGCTTTAGTTACACACATTAGATTATTGTAATTCTCTCTCGTTTGATTTGCCTCAAAAAAATCCCTCCATAAACTTCAACTGGTTCAGTACTCGGCTGCCCGCATTTTCACTGGAATACTCTTCACAGATCATGTTAACCCCATCCTCAGACAACTCCACTGGCTCTCAGTCCATCTCCACATTAACTAGAAAAGATTTTACCTCTCACATTCAAAGCCCTTCATAACCTTGCACAGCCATACCTGTCAGACCTCCTTCAGTCATATACACCCTCACGCTCCCTACGTTCATCCTCAGCCCACCAGAGTGTTGAGAAATGCGCCTATAAATAAAATGTATTAGTATTTATTATTACTCAGTCATGTCATCCCCATTAACTTAGAGCAGAAACTTTGGAAATAAAGAGTCCAGCATCTGGCTGCATGTATAATTACATCCAGACCATTGGCCTGCATCTTACAGACCAGCTGCTTTTAACCATGTCAACATACTGCTCTTCACTGTACAAGGCCAGAAATTAGGGCTGCTCCCATTCAGAATACAGCTAATCGCCCTCGTAATTCTTTGCTACACGTACTGTTCTCCCACAACTACACGCTCACTTCTTCTCGATGTCCCTCCCTCTCTTTGAATATCAAGTCATATGTGTTCTGAGAAACCTGTTCGGAGAGTAATGGTAATTCCAGCAGTTTTGTATTAACCTCTCATCCTTAAACATTGAGGAAACATTGCTGCAGCTGCCATATTTTTAAAAATTCTGTCTCTTTGAATAAGAGTCAATGGATTCAAAGCTAGAATTTATTTGCTTTATTGCCTTAAATTCTAAAAATCTAATTTAAGGCTTTAAGAATAATTAAGAGTAAACGAATACCCTGAGTACTGTGTACTATGTACTATGTCGATCACGTGTCACACCTTCTCTCTAAAATACGATTTTTCACAAACGCCATCATGTAGAATATACCCAATGGAAACGCAGGGAAGGTACTGGGGTAAAGAAAACAGATGGCACCAATACAAAAAAAAAGTTTTCATGCATTTTATTCTCACCTGAAGTAGAGGGGCCAGGGGGCAGGGGGTGTGGTTGAGTGGGATGTGAGATGGGGGAGGTCTGGTGCAGGACATTCTGTCTTTCTACCCCCTGCAGAGCTGGCAGGCTGGATCCTGAAGAGCTGGGGGATGGACTGGGCCTCTCAGCTGCCCCAACTCCAGCGATGGCCGGGTCAGCCTCAAAAATAAGTCTGGCCAGGGACTCTGCCAAGTTGCCCCCCCTCCCTCGCTCTTCCACATCTGAAACAGTTTTTACTTTTTCAATCTGTTTTATTAGTCTACCCATTAACTGAAATAACTTTTTGTTTCTACCTCTATTATTTAACTTTATAAAATAACGTAGACAATGTCAAAAACAGAAAATAACCACAACCATATAGAATTTTGCTGACAAATGAACACAATTCTTAACTTCACTCAATCTTCTAATTTCATTACTGACCTGGGAGAGGCAGTCCAGAGGAAGAAGAGGAGAAGTTGAGTAAAGGAAAGGAACATGGAAGGGGGAGAGAGCCCGCAGAGGAAGGGACAAAAGTTGAGGATGTGTGCTCAGCTCTACCTAAATCAGATTCTCCTCCCATCCCCCCTCCTCCCAACCCCAGCCCCACTCCAAGCTCCCGCTCATCGAGCTCAGCAAGGCGCTTGTGTTCCTCCTGCCAGTCGTCATCTGGTGGAGAGAAGCCAGATAGAGTGGTTGTTTATTCTGTGACAGGGACTCATCTGTGTACATTTGTTTACAGTGACTTTACCAAAGCAACTCAAAGGTGAGGTCACAACAATAGCAACAATGAAGAAGGTTCATGATGTGTTCAACAACACCTACAGAACCAATGTAGAGATGATCAAAGTAACCATCCTTTTTACCAACTGGACAACACATATCAGAAACAGAACATAAACAAGATCTCAGAATGTCTCTTTAATCACTGCACATTTCTGGACTTAGAACTCGGTAGAAACACTGCATTATTACATTGTACACGTTAGTTGTAAATAACAAAATGTAAGAACTCACACTTTTACTTGGTCTGGAAATTGCTATTGGTGTACCCATACACTTTAATTAGTTTTATGCAAGACTCACCGATTGCCCCAGCTCCAAAAGTGTCATCATTGAACTGATCTATTTCATCTTCATCTTCGATCACTCCATCATCTTCCTCCTCCAATTTACAGTCTTCATCCATGGGCTGCAAAAGGATAAATAAAACGATAGAAGAAGAAGCAATTTAGTAAAAGAAAGATGAAAAAGAAAGCAGGACCTGGACATGTGGTCAAAAGTAAGAATACAAGTGATTGAGGTTGGAGAGGAGATGGTACAAGAAAAAGAAGCATAAATGGTGAGGGGGAAGGACGTGTGCCAGGCAGTACCCCATATTCGTTTTACTAAAAAAAATGTAATATACGAACAAATACAACTGGGGACTTTTAACACTGCTCAGCCCCTCTAACGCCCGCAGTAGCAACAATACCCGTTAGCCACAATGCTAGTGCTGACGTTACATCACGCAGGACACACGTCGATCACAAACTGCTGTCCTTGAGCTAACAAATATGATGCAGACTGGCCCCCGTGCACATCTAGCATACACTGGCTGTTCATAACGACGATTCGATTATTCAGGTCTCATTCAGGTCACCACGAGCTGGGAGCGCTCACCTTCCCTCTGGTTCATGTCACCAGGCGAAAGGGCTGTTTCACAGGCCGCCAACCATATTCAATTTGCCAGTCACATAAACAAAAGACAACATTCACCACACAAATCACATTCAACGTGGAATTACAACAATATCTCAGAAAAAGTTTATAAAGGCAAGTACGTTTTCAGGGTACAATACTCACCTGAAATCGAAAACGTTATCGTTATGCTTTCGGTAAAAAAAAAAAAGTGCATCGGCGGCGAGGCGGCACGCAAATGACGCTGCAGGGACGTTCCTTTCAATGTGCGTTTCGGAGCGACGTGAACGAGCACGCACAGTCTATCCTATTTACACGAGGAACGTATTTGCTTTCCATTTAGAAAATGAGGAAGTTAGTTTAGCTCGGACGTAGATTGGAGACAACACCACAAACGGTAAATCAAAGTGGGCAACGTCAAATTACTGTGATATACACCTTACAATCGTTTATATTTTAAATAGTTGAAAATGCAGCCTTTCGTTAGGCTACACCGAGTTAGCCTAATGTCACTACATAATAAAGCCTTAAGGTTACTTAAAAACTCGACGTTTTCCTTAAGCTAAACGTAAAGTAGTAACGTTCAGTAATTATCCGTTTTCAGATTCATGTTGGAAGGAGAAATTATAGCCAACGGTTCTGGAGGTTCTTTAATTTAATTCTAATATTTACCATTGCCATGAAGAACCTCCCATAATTCTATTTTGTGCAATTGTATTTTTCCTTTCTATATTTATTCTATATGTATGTCCCAAGGTAATCTGAGTGTATTAATAAATGTCTTGTGTGTGTGTTCATTGATATATAGTAAGTGTGTATGTGTTTGGGTGCCTGTGTGGCAGCATGGTTCAAAGGCAGCTCTGCTCTTTAGAACACCTGAGGAACTCGGGGTACGGTCGCCCTTTTCCACGGCACGGTCTTCAGCTTCTGTTTTGGTTTGCCAACGAATGTGTGACCTGCAAAATCATAAACCTTGTAGTAATCATGAAGGTAAGAAATTAGATGATACATCCTTAATACTTATAGGTTTCAGATATTAATGTGTAATAACACTTCAGGGAAAGCCAGTTATAAGGTATTAGGATATTAGAGATACAGTGTTGTATTTCCACTGTGTGTTACTTTTACTTACAATTACAGTTCACTTACAATACAGAGGAAAATATTGTACTTTTTTTTTTTAACTTATTTTGCATTTTTCAATATAAAATCCAATGAACAAATAAATGGTAGTGTTACTGTGAATGCACCAGCTGTCAAGTATTTAAATTGATCTGTTTTATTAGTTTCTTTCATTACTAGAAACTAGTCTTTGTCATAATTTCTTTTTTCCTCAACATACATGGGGTAGACGTGTATATTCATGTTATTAACAGCATTATGTTTTTTTTTCCTTACTAGCACTTTTGTACTTTTATGTACATGTACTTAGGTCTTCACCTTCAGTTAGGAAATGGAAGTGGTACTTTTACTTGAAGTGGAGTACATTAGATTGGTAGAAGTACATCAATTCAAGTACTTGCACTTTTACTTAACTATGTGTATGTCTACCACCTCTAGTTACAATACATTAAGAATTATGTTGATGGAGATTAAGTGTAGGCTATTTACAGCTTTGCCCTATATGAGGTTTGGAGCAGCAGGGTTATGAACATTGTCACTGTGGTGATATTGACTGTTTCCAACTTTATATGTAAAGGAAAGAATTAAGTGCACAATATGTTGCTGCAGTTGGTGTCAGATTGTCAACCAGAGAGAGGTTCCTATGGCTTTCACTGGTTTGGGAATGCTTAAGGACTTCTTCCTGTACTGACCAGGCCACGGAAGTCCAACAGTAAAAGTCAGGTTTGTTGTTTGCATTGATCTTTAATTCATTCTTTCATTGTAATAGTGGTGTATATAACATTAATCTACTCCTCACTGCGAGTACCTCTCTGTGTTATGTCTAGGCTATAAACTTGTAACTTATAGCAGAATGCCTGCTAAAATGCGATTGTAAGAATATTATTTGAAATGTATTTGAAGTTTGAGCAATGTTTTCTCACTGTTATTTTGCCCCTTCGATGTTGACCATTTTAAAATGTGTCTCTTCAAAGCCCCTCAAAATTTGAAAGTGCAGTACTGTGTGGTTAAAGTTTAGAGCCAAAAGTCATGATATCACTCCTGTGTTAGCCCCGATCCACTAGCCTGTTGTTATTCAACATTTTTTTCATTGGTCTTCATTTCATTGGTCATATTTCTGAAGTTAAGCAGTATTTTTGAGCACGTAAAAAAATACAGCTGCCATGAAAACACTTCAAGCAGCACAACTCACTTCATGTCATGTAATTTACCCCACAAATGACTGGGACGTGTTCACTGGAAGCTATTAAAAACAGTAAATATTGAATAAACAACAATGTGTGATCATTTTATTACAACTTGCTTTTTTTCCTTTCGGCTGTTTCTTTTCAGGGGTCACCAACCCTCTCACTACATCCATAAATCTCCTCTTTGTTCTTCCTCTAGACCTCCTGCCTGGCAGCTCCAACCTCAGCATCCTTTTACTGATATATTCACAGTTTCTCCTCTGAACATGTCCAAACCACCTCAATCTGACCTTATCTGACTCTTACTTTATCTCCGAAACATCTAACAAGAGCTGTCCCTCTGATGTCCTCATTCATGGTCCTATCCAACCAACATCTTAAGCTCTGCAACCTCCTCCCCATGACACCTTTCTCCACCCGTTCTGACCTGCTTGCACAAATCTTGCTTCACCTCTTTTCCACACTCTCCGTTGCTCTGAACCGTTGACCCTAAGTTCTTAAAGTCCTGCACCTTCTTCACCTCTGCTCCCTGTAACCTCACTGTTCCACCTGGGTCCCTCTCATTGACACACATGTATTCTGTCTTGCTGCGGCTAAGCTTCATTCCTCTGTTTTCCAGAGCAGACCTCCACCTCTCTAGATTTTCCTCCACCTGCTCTCTGCCCTCGCTACAAATCACAATGTCATCTGCAAACATCATAGTCCATGGAGATTTCTGTCTAACTTCATCTGTCAGCCTGTCCATCACCAGAGCAAACAAGAAGGGGCTCAGAGCCGATCCTTGATGCAGACCCACCTCCACCTTGAACTCTTCTTTCACACCTACAGCACCTCACCACTGTCTTACAGCTCTCATACATGTCCTGTGCCACTCTAACATACTTCTCTGCCACTCCAGACGTCCTCATACAATACCACAGCTCCTCTCTCTGCACCCTGTTATACGCTTTCTCTAAATCTACAAAGACACAATACAACTCCCTATGACCTTCAAGCTTCTACTACAACTAGATCTTTAGTTATCAAACTATTTACCAGTGTCAGTGGGATTTAAAATGAGGTTTAGTTTACGAAGCTCAGGTTTCCCCTTAGCTCTCAATGTGTTTTGTAAACCTAAATGCTCTTCCATCTACCAATTTTTTTTTTTTATTTACCCATTCACACAGTTCACAAGTTTGTTCTTTAACAGTCATCTCATTTAAATACAGTTAATAAACTCTCTTTCTGTCCAGGCTATGTACTTTGAAGTTGGAAACCTGAACACAGAAACCTACCCATCTTCTGCAAACCTCCCAACATATGTAAGGGAAAATTATGGGTTTGATGGTAACCGCAGTACTTACAATATTGACCGCATCATCATCAGTTACCAGGTAAGATCCAGGGTGGTGGACACTGTATATGTCACTGAGCATGATGGAGCATTCTCTGGGAGATTTTGTCCTAACAGAACTTATGAAATTAGCTCTGAACTGATCCAAGCCCTGCAAAGTCCGCTGCTAGAGCTCACCACCTTTCTCACTCAGATGGACTACTACAGAGATATGCAGGTGTTTCAGGGTAATGCTATAGGAGACATATACTACCCTGAACCTTCAGCTCAGCAAATGCTCAATGTGGTACAGACCTGCAGTGGATCCGCAGGAACAGCAGAGCAAACTATTGGATGGCAGTTCTGCTCAGATGCCTTCCACCAGCAACAAAATGTCACCATACCATCCTTCAGCTATGACCCGCAAGTTTACTACGCTGGCAGTGTGAACCCATACAGCAGCAGACTTGTGGATATCTACGATGACCTGCAATATAAATACAGGAGGCATGGTTATTGGCCGTGCAGATGGGTTCAGCCCTATGAAGGTAAGGATGCTAACAGCATTAGTGAACAAGGACTAAGTAGGATAGAATTTTCAATCCCATCAAGTAGATATTAATATGTAAATTTGCAGTATGTGTGACTAGCAACCTACTTTAATGGTCACCAGAATTACATTTATATTTTCTTACCTCAGGTAAGAACCATGCACAAAGCTTTAGTTTTATTTGTCAAGGTTTTCATTTACATGGCTTTGAGATTACCTGACCACTTTAATACAGTGACTATAAAATGAACATTATTTGTGGTGCTCACAACTTTGAATTGCATTTAAATTGCATTAAAGAGGCCATATAACTAATCATGGGTTCAGATCTTTAGTATGTGTTGAAGGATTTTTAGTTCTGAAACCTGCTTATTTCTCTGATGGGGCTTTCAGTACTAATTTTTCAGCTCTAAATAAAACAGATAATTTAAGCTCTCTGTTCTGGTTAGCTAGTTTAAGGAAACCTGCTAGTGGGCTGAATAGAGCTCTGGAAAACCATTCCAACTTAGCAAATTTAAGCAATAGATGTAATATGAGAGTGGGTGGGCACAACTCCAAAAAGGAGTTCCGTTTATAAATTGACTACATTGTGACACAGCAATCATCACAACTTCTTTTACCATGTCACCGTGACTACTGTGTCCTGAAAAAACCCCAGACCCTGTCCACATAACTTTTGACAGTGAATCTGTGTATTATTTAGTAATATGGTTTTTATGCCTAAAAAGGGAGATATGTGCTGTTTTCTTTTTTATTTCCAATTCTGTGAACACCACAATTAAAAATCCCCTCCATGTGAAAATATTTCCTGGGACAAAAACATACCAACATGAATTTGAACATACTATATCTATGTAGACTAGTAATGCAATGGTTTTAGACACTCCTTGACTATTTCTGCTACTTCTAATGATAAAAAAGCATTTATTGAGCATTGATGCTGCCTGACCTTTGTATATTCCTCCTTCTAGGCTTTTGGGAAGAAGCCAAGAAAAGAAATGGAGGTAGCGGAGGAGGTGGTTTCGGCTTTATTAAGCTTCTCCTTGGTGCTGGAGCCCTCTACTTGGCAGTGAAATGTTTTGGCTGGCTGAGAGATTGGTGGGAAGGGGGCTGTGATGAAAACATTCTCAACATGATACCATGGAGAACTCCTACTTATAAACATACACATACACATATCATGCTGGATTATGTTTACTAAAATGTTGGGGTGTAGGTTTTAATAATGATAACAGATATCAGAACCCTCAAATTCTGCTCAATCAAATTCTAAGTAGATGCTTATAGTAATTTGCAATACACACGAATGGAAATTTGAATAATGAAAGTACTGTCTGGAGGTCTTTCATTATTTTTTCAAATTATAATATTCCATATTGGACTTTTTCAGTATAGTATATTCCATATTGGAAAAACAGATTTTATTGTAATGATCTTGAACTGATTTTAAGTTTAATTTTGAGCACATCAAACAAGTCAACCAAGAGTTTTCAAATTATTATGAGCTGTAAGTAAAGATATATATATATAATTAAAACTTTTTTTTTTACTATATATTACTTTCCATGAACATAACTCGTGGTGTGATGTGTTAATGAAAAACAAGCTTTGACTGACATTTAAATACACTGCTTTGAGATATAAACAATAATAGAAAAGCTCACAATTTTAAGTCTGTCTGCTAAAACATTCAATTCAAGTTGTAATCTTTGTTTTCAAACAGTATGATTTCATAGCAAGACTTAAAATAGAGATTTATCAGAAAGTGTCGTCTTAATGCCCAGCATGGACATTTTTTATAGAGAAAAAATGTTAAGATGGCCAAAAAGAACGAGTCGTTCTCCTTGGGTTAGGTCTGCTTATGTAAGGCATCCATTTCCTGCTCCTCTTCCTCATCCAATTTATTCAATCAAGCATGGGATGCCACAGAAAAACCGCTTGATTAGTAAAAGTTTTGCTTGGAACAACTTTAGTTTGTAACAACAGCAGAGGGCAGCATTGAGTTGACAAACTCAGGGAAAAAACAAACTCTACATCATTTCAAGTATTGGCTGCAGGTTTGACCTCTTCAGGAAGAGAAAGAGGTGACAGAATTCTGCTTGGTGTGTATGAAAATAGCAGTATCAAATAGTGTAATGATCCAGATCTAAGCATATGTATATATTGCCCAGCAATGGGTCTGTGTTGTTTAGATAAAAAAAACCCCATCAATTCATTACTGTATAAAAGGTTTATAAGTTGTAACTCTGGCTAATTTTTTAGAGATCGGGTATAAACAATTAATAAGTACAACTTTGGGGTTGCATGGATGTGAAGTGTATTCATGATTTATATTTTGCTGCTTATAAAGTGAGTTTATCTATTAATGAAGGGTTTCTCATTCTGTAATAAGTCGAATTTGAAGTTATAGATACTACTAGTAGGATGATCATGGTATGGATTTTTTTTTCAAAAGGATTTCTAATAACCCGACAACCAAATATCCTGTTATATACATAAAGCAGTAATTGTAACTGATTTATCAGCATTTAAAAAATATAAATAATGTATTTCTAACTGAAGGGCAAGCTAATGCTACTATACTACTTACTGTACTATTTATATCATTTTATGAATAATATAAAAATAAATACATTCCAAAATCTACAAGTATACATTTTGTTTGTTAATAGAGTTTGCTGAAGATGGTCACTGTTTCACTCAATATTAAAACTTTAAACCAACTAGTGTCAAACTGCACATACATCATTCTGCACCGTTAAAGTTGAAGTAAAGTAATTAGTCTACTCATTGTCTAGGTTAAAGTCATCTAAGTTAAACAGAGATAGCTGGTTATGGAAGACAAAATTAAGTTTAGGTTGAGGTAAATGGAAACACACTTATTGCAGAGTACTGGAATCTTAACACTTGTTGGCTTGTTGGAAGAGAATTGTGCATTGAATAGGAGGAAGGGACACCCTGGATAGAGTCTTAGAGACAGATAACAGGTCCAAGTATACAAGTATATCTCTAAATCATGATGGTGATTCACCAAGAATGATACAAATGCCCAATTCCAATTCATAGTTTCTACCTCTACCCCTCGTTTTCAAGTTCTTCCTCATTTCTGAGTTTCCCCTCAGTGATCTGAATATCTCTCTATGAAATGGGACGACCCTTCAAAATCTCTGAACATCATCAGAGCCAAATAAGTTTTCTCATTTGAAAAAGTTTTATCATTGGTTAATGTTACTCCTTAGTTTGCTAAAAGGCTTATTGACATCAGGTGAACTGACTTTATTTAAATAAGGAGAATTACTGATAATTATCCATGACAATCGTTTTTGATTCCGCCTTTGAAAACCCTCGAGTTAAAAGACTACTATAGCTCTACCACCTTGCACCACTTCTACCTATACATCGCTGCTAAAGATAATCTGGGCCCTTTTCCTGTAAAGTGGAAGGAATTGTACTAAGACGGGAAGAACATAAACACCACAGTACCACAAGTGTGTATCTTGTTTTGAGAAGACAGTGCTAACTCTTAAGCCATAGAGCCACAAAATTATGACACATTTGTGAAAATGCCAGAATTTCACACATTTTACCGGCAAGTATTGCAACAACGCTGACTTGGGTCGGTGTGTAATTGTGTTTGTCCGTCAACATGCTGATGGGTGTTGTGATTTATATGTGAAGACATTACACATAATATTACATACATTAACGGTGACCACATTTTAAGGAACAGATACTTTCTATTACTCCAAAGCATAACTCTGTGTTTCCTGCCCACTTGCATCTTCATAAAGACATAGAGCTAAACAGGCACTCAGGCAAACACTACATTTGAAAGCAGACTGAAGGTGCTGCTGTGATGGATCTAAATGAACAGACTTATGTCAATGTGGAGGAGCTGCGTGGTGCCTGCAGCACTTCTCACACAGGACCAGGGAAAACTGGTAGGTCTGTAAAATACCATATAATATACAAGAAACTGTACCGTGTGTTTTGGTAAAACTCAGAAGGAACCATCAGAAGTTTGCGTATGGAGACAACCACAACCTTAACAAAATGACTGCGCTTATGCTTTTCTCAGGATGAAACTCAAAATTTTAACTGAGTTGGTCAATTTAAAGATATCAGCTTGGGTTTTCAGATTTGAAATGGGCATTAATTAGAAAATAATAGAATATAAATAATTGTCAGTTCCAGCTTCATTTGTTCCTAAATGATACTTTTTTAAACATTTTTATAGATCTGTTGTTCTTAAGAATAATTAATTTTAATTAATTTAATAATTTTTTAAAAAATCAATTAAGAAAGGAATTTGGAGATTTTTGTTTGGGAATCTGGCATATTTCCCAGCATCCTGATATTATCTATTTGCTCACTGTTGCCTTTATTTTGAAAGCCTGTTACATTTCCCAAAACGCGAGTAACAATCTATTGCTCACTGGCCCTTTTATTTCATATATTGCCATATTTTCCAGCTTCCTTGTAACATCCTGTTGCTTACTAGTACTTTTGGTTTGATAATCTGGCACATTTCCCAATGTTTTGATAAGATAAAGTTGCTTATCCATGCTTTTATTTTGAAAAACTGACACCGTTTAATTCCTTTTTGTAATATCCTGAATCAGGGCTTCTAATTTGTAAATAGGACTTGGGGGAGAAATGGGTGAATTGACTGATTGGGGATAGGTGCAGCTGTGTATTGTCATTAATACTGGCTGCATTTACTATAAGGCACTAAATATACTGTCTAATGTCCTGATCCATACTCAATATGTAAATCCAACGGTGTCATTTTATGGTAAATACATTTGAAATTAAACAATAGGACCCATATTGTCATGAATGCATAGTTGAAAGAGTCTTTTTTCTCCAATGTTGGATAATTGTAGCAGCCTTTTTAATTTTCAGTTTTATGCAACAATATAAGGTACATACATACATATATACACACAGTATAGCTTGTAAGAGTCATTTATAATCCCGTCATTTATTAACACTACAAATCTACATCTGCAGATATCAAACCCTTGAGAACAGGTGCTTTTTCTGAAGAGAAAAGTAAAACCTGTTCATCGTTCAAAGTGGCTACAGTTTGTCTGGGACTGCTGTGTTTCCTGCTGATGTTTGCAGTCGTAGGAGTCAGTGTATTCTGTGAGTATTTACAGAGAAAGAGTGTGAGGCAATGTTGGAAAACCAAAAGAAGTAACATTTATCGTTTGTATCTATCTTTCTGCTTTCTCTCCTCCCAGATGCGAGAGATGTTAATCAGCTGTCCAGAGAACTGGCCAATAACACAGCGGAGAAGCAGCAACTCCTGGCCAATTACCAGAATCTGATTGATGAGAAAGACAAGTTACAAAGCAGTTTCAACAGGGCAGGTGAGATTTCTTTTCGAACCGCTGACCATATTGTGCTTCATTACTTGTGAGTAACTATGGCTCCAGAGGTAATGGCAGGTCAGTGGTTCAATTCCTATTTTCTTCTGTCTATATGTGAAGTGCATCTGCTTAAGACACCGAACCTCAAGTTGTTCCCACTGGGTCAGTCCAGCATAGCAGCTCTGCTGTCTGTGTGTGAATGAGATGCAATGTTGTAAAGTGTAGAAAGATGCTATATAAGTGCAGACCATTATTCTAATTACCTAAAGGTGGAGTGGTTAGCACTGCCGCCTCACAACTAAAAGCTCCTCGGTTCGAATCCCCGGCTTTTCTGCGTGGACTTTACTTGTTCTCCCCTTTGCTTGCGTGGTTTTCCTCACACAGTCCAAAGACATGCATCTTTTGGAAGTTTGGAAAGTACTGTCTTCACTAGATGGTTTAATATATTTTTGCACAGACAAGTGAATATCATTTACAGTCATCAGCCATAATATTAGTAACCAGTTCCTAACCATACTGTATGTTTTTAAATCACACCCTTGCTTATCTGTTTCATAAATACTCAATTCTTCAGCCAAGTCATTTTTTAAAGAGATATGTATTTACCAGTACAGCAAGACAAATTACTGTTTCCTGGTTGTGTGTTTCCTCAGGAACTTGCCCGAGTGACTGGAGGAGGTTTCACTGCAGTTGTTACTTCCTTTCTCCAATAAAGGGCACATGGACTACCAGCAAACAACAGTGCGTAAACAAAGGAGCACATCTCGTGATCATTAACAGCAAGGAAGAAATGGTAACGTTTGCAGTGTTTTGTAAAAACTGTATAGATTAATCAATGCATTTAGAAAAAAAATTTAAAAGTTTTGTTAAGTTGCAGCCTGATACTACAGTAAATATAAACTGATTTTAGAGATGTCTGTAAATTTAAAAAATTAAAAAAAAAAAAAAATATATATATATATATATATATATATATATATATATATATATATATATCACATGTACAAGTATTCAGACCCTTTACTCTGTACTTTGTTGAAGCCTCTTTGGCATCAATTACAGCCTTGAGTCTTTTTGGGTAGGACACAACAAGCTTTGCACACCTGGATGGGAGATTTTCAGCCATTTTTCTTTGCAAATCCTCTCAAACTCAGTGAGGTTGTATGGAGACTGTCGATGGACAGCCATTTGCAGGTCTCTCCAGAGATGTTTATTAGGGTCAAGTCATGGCTCTGGCTGGGCCACTATGTGGTGTTTTGGCTGTGTGCATGTTGGAAGGTAAACCTTCAGCTTAGTCTAAGGCTCCTAAGCTCTGTGGAACTGGTTTACATTGAGAATATCTTTGTATTTTCTCAATTCAGCTTTTAAGTCTCCCAGCCCCTGCTGCTGAAAAACACCCCCACAACATGATGCTACAACTACCCTGCAACAACTACCAAGTGTTGTTGCAGGGTCTGAATACTTACATGTGATATTTCTTTATTTTTTCTTTTTAATACATTTACTGACATGTTTAAAATTCAGTTTTCACTTTGTATTCATGGAGTACTGATTGACTGTAGATTAATTAGGAAATAGTTAATGTAAACGACTGTAGTATCAGGCAGCAACATAACAATTGTAAAAAGTGAAGGGGGTCTGAAAACCTTCTACACTGTCTGCACTGTATGTTGCAATGTAAGGTAATGATGTCATGTTTCCCCTAAGGTGTTTCTGAATCAACTTGGAGTTCGTTTAAAGTTCTGGATAGGTTTAAATTATTCGACCAGCCAAAAAACGTGGAAATGGACGGATGGAGGATCACTGAGTACTTCGTAGGTGTAAAAGGATCATTTCCAATCTTTTGAAAATATAAATGTTAAGTCTATAAAAAACAAAAAGACACACAATACACACTTTCATAGTTTTCCAGCTCCCTGCACAGTTGAGCAGAGTTATATAGGAGGAGGGATGGGGTCTGGTGGATCAGTGGTAAAGCATTGGGTTGGGATATAAAAGGGCAAAAGGTTCGAATCCAACCCCACCAGGTGTGGCTCCGCCCAACCACCAAAGGCCACCTTGGAACATGCTCTTCTGTGGTGACCCCTAAAGGCACTAGCCAGAAGCTGTTGACCTATATAGGAGGATGGAGGAATTCTGGGTTGTGTGTCATCTTGTTATGTCACCTCAAGCCAATAACAACAAATAATTTTACTTCAATAACATTCTTAAGACTAAAAGTTCATGGTCCCCACACACAAGTGAATTTGGTGGAGTATAATAATATATAATAATATTGTTCAGTTACATAATTTAAGCCAAAGTTTGACAAAGTGTTTTGTCTTCCATTTCTCTCCTTTTCTTTGTTTTACCTTTATTTTTTCCTCGGAATTGGAACTTTCTTTCTAGGTACTGGCAACAAGGACACCCATCAACCCCACAGAGCAGGAACTCTGCTGCTTTTAACAGCTATCAAACCTCTAAAAGGCCGGCTAAATCCTGGACTAGTGAGCTCGGTTCTCAAAACCTACAGTGGGTATGTGAGAAAGAGCTGACGTGCTCCTTTAATTCTGGGATCTTCTGTACATAAAAATAAGTATCAAATGGTCATTTCTCACCAATAAGAATGACACTGTAACTAGAACAGATGAATGTTTAGGTGAGGCTGTTATGTCTTTCGGTCAACCACTTGGATAAAGGCAACTTCTGTATGTGGCTTGAAATATTGTACAGATATTAAAACATACACATTAAAACGTGATACAGAAATGTATTTGAAACAACCCAGCTTTTTTTATTAAATTATTGTAAATATAAATATTGTTGCTGTCATTCAACTCCAACAACCTTAGAACTTCCACAAACATTAGCATTTATTATGAATTGAAATAATGAAATCAATGAATTAAGTGCTGAGAGACAATAAATTCAGTTTTCAAGCAAACAAGTCCAGCAATTGAGAGGTAAAACTCTCCTGACTCTTTTTTTTTTTTGTAGTTTGTCAAAATCAACTATCCACTCATTCTTTAAAATGATCGATTTCAGCTCTTAAAAACATATTGGAAACTTTCTCTCTTTTTATTACATAATACAAATAGTGCTATGGATATAGTGCATATATAAGGTACGAATAATGAATATATCGATAGAATGATGCTGAGGTTGGAGCTGCCAGGCAGGAGGTCTACAGGAAGACCAAAGAGGAGATTTATGCATGTAGAGAGAGAGGACATGAAGTTAGTTGGTGTGAGAGAAGAGGATGCAGAAGAAAGGGTGAGATGGAGGCACATGATTCCCTTTGGCTGACCACAAAAAGGGAACAGCCGAAAGGAAAAGAAAAACCATGACAAAGGCTACAGTGTTGAAATCAGTCAGAAACACTTACAAATGTCAACAGCATGCAGCTGTAACGTCTTCACTCTTTAAACTAAAAAAATGTGTGGTTATGTCAAACCTTAACATATGTTGAGTTAACTTGCATTTTCAAGGCAGTAGAGGAACATCTGTTTCTAATGTGAACAAACTCAAAATGAGTGACGCTGAAAATGAATCATGCACTTTAAAAACTGACGTTATGGCTCAACAAAAACATTAACGCAAAAGGTGACAATTAACAGTTTGCAGCTTTTGTTATGACAATGTCAGGTGAAATTAAGTGGAAGCAACGTTGTGTAGAGGAAATTAACATTTCTATTTAATGCCTGCATACATTTAATTACTGGCTTCTAAACTAATATTTTAAAGTTGACTCATAAATTTTAAAGGTACTCATAAATATTAAATTGTGGCCAATTGTTTTTCAAGTAAGTTTTTCTGAAGAAGAAAAAGCTCTAACACACGCTGGCACAAATAAAAATCCAAAAATTCATAAAGGGCACTCTAATTATCTTATCCACTGACACGAGGCAACAATGGTTTACATGGCTAAATACAACCAACACTATGTGTAGAAGGACAGAAGGTTAAAGTCTGTTAGGCTGTGTTGTCCTGTATCCATCAGTCCACTAGAACTATTGGCTATAAGACATTCAATAGTACAATTTCTTTGTAAAGCAAATTATTTTAAAAATGAAAATGTCTTTAAGATTTCTGTGCCATGTACAGCAGGTCCTGTAAGACACAGTCTCTAATTGTTTTGTGTTAAGTGGATGGAGGTGAGGACTTAAAATCCTGCACTCGAGGTAGAACAAAATTGAGTTAAGTCCATTTTATTAAGTAACCATGAATTAAATTCGATTTTACATCGATGAATGCAGAAATTTGAGCGCACGTGACACACAAAACTAAAACTAAGGTGTCATTATTTCAACACAACTCATGAAAGTAGGTTTTTAAATTAAAAAGTGTACTTAAACAAGTAATTTAGGGGTTTTATTTTTTATTTTAGTGGTAATAACAGGGCCCCTGAATTACATTTTAATCCCTCTAGCTCCACCATGAGATTGACATTTGTATGTCAGAGTGAACTATTTTGGCCAAAATTATGTCGACTGACATTCATTGCTACAAAATTAGACACATACTTTTCAGTGTCCCCAGATTATTAATTCTATATACTTCAATATGTACTTCAAAATGTCACTGTATCAGCTCAGCATTTATTACCATAACTGTTGAGTGGACTATTGTTAAATTGCTGTGTCATATTTATGTTATATTTTGTGCTCTGGTTTAAAAAATCAAATAAAGAAGCACTTCAGGATTCACATCTGTAACCTTGGAACTGTTGTTAAATTGCAGCAGGATCTCGCACATACGTCAGAAATCAATTTATCATTTGTGTTACCTGCCAAAACCTCCCAAATAATGATGCTCATTAAAATCAAAGACTTTAATTAATCCTCCCTCTTGTACAGTGACAATGTAGGGTCAGCAGTCGCTCAGTTGGTAGAGTTGCGCCCTGCTCTTCCTGACCCCATGTCAAAGTGTCCGTAGGCAGGACACTGGACCCCAACAGCCCATCCCCGTCCCCCAGCTGTGCAGTGCGGGTTGTGTCAGGAAGAGCA
Source organism: Channa argus (assembly GCF_033026475.1). Classification (NCBI taxonomy): domain Eukaryota; kingdom Metazoa; phylum Chordata; class Actinopteri; order Anabantiformes; family Channidae; genus Channa; species Channa argus. The sequence continues at coordinate 28,344,432 of NC_090199.1, read as the reverse complement.
TCCGGCGTAAAAACTGTGCCAAATCAACATGCAGACAAATGATCCACTGTGGCGACCCTGAACTCACAGGATAAGCTGTTCACATCCCACATGAGAAGAGGTTAAATCCTGCTTCCTAATGCTTCCTTTCTTTCCTTTCCCCACATAAACATATTCACATGGCCACTTTATATATGTAAACAACCCCTTTACATATTTCAGAAATCTGTCCAGTACAAAATCTAAACCAATGAAACAAAACAATAAGAAATAAAAAATAGGTCATTGCATAAGCATGTTGTTTGCCAAGATACCGATTCACGTGTGACTGGACCTTCTAGATAAACGTATTTATACTACAATCCTTTCAACACATTCACTGCACCGAGGTGATCTCAAACTAACTGTGGGACATTTGGAAACTAACTGGCTGCACCACTGAGGATTTAGTTGAGTTACATTAATACTTTGTAGACATCTGTTTTGTTTTTACATTAACCTTTTTTTGTACATTTTAGTAAAAAAAAAAAAAGCCAAATTAAATCGAACATGATTCAATGTTGTAATAAAACAAAAGGTCAAATACGGGGGTGGAATATTTTTTATGAGCATTGTATCTGTGAGGACATAACATTCCTCTTGTCCCAACCTTAAATGCTTATCCCTGTAAACATATGTGCTAATTCTAATTTCAACCTTAAAACCAAGTCTTGTCCTTTATACAGCCTTTTGACGTTGCTCTGTTCTTAATCCCCCGATTCTATTTTCTTGACAATATGTATTTATGGCACTGTCTGCTCATAGCTAGAGGGTCCCTGGTTCGAATCCCTGGCTGGCTGTGGCCTTTCTGTGTGGAGCATGTTCTCTTCCGAGTTTGACAGGGTTTCCTACGGGAGAGACAGGACTTATCTGTTGCTTCCAGTTTTATTGTGATCCAGAACAAGTGAAACCATTGGAATTCCAAAAGAAAGCGCATTTGTCATTAAGTCATGTTTTTTAAAAACCGCAATATTGACCCAGAAATGCCAAGAGGTGAAAGGTGGAGTGTTCACATTTGGGCAAATTGAATGAGGGGTCAACCTTTCAAACTTCCAGTGGACAAAATGGTTGTCAAGTGCTTAGGGTTTGAGTCCCAGCTGGTGGACTTTTGTTACATCTTTTTCTCTACCCTGGTCTACTTTCTCTATAAAAAACTGCACAAAACAATTAGCAAGTGGATTACTGAGTTTTGAGGATCCACCCAAATGAGTATAGATGTAGCACCAACATTCAACCAGCAGGGGTGAGCAATAAGCTACGCTAAGTTCAAATCCTCACTTTGTGCCATTGGATGTGTGTGTGCTGCAGCTCAAGTTTCCATCTTTTTCTCATGACTTTTGAAATGACCTGTAAACTATCACTGTATGTACATAAATATATGGCAAAACAAATGACATGGGTATTGTTTTTTCTTTTGGTTTTCTTCTAATTAAATAGATACAAGGACCTGTTGCAAGATTTAAAAAGGGATTACCAGTATTAGGCTACATAACAACTATGATATCATTCTTCTTCTGTCCTGCTCCTCCTCTTTCCTGTAAATGAAACCCTTTTCACAGCACACTATTGTTGTCTGCCTGTGTGCAGATGGGAAGCAGAGAGAGCACGGAAAAACAAATATGTGTAATTGACAATAAAATGTTTGCACACATACATAGAGAATTTATTGTAAATAAATACACTTTCCATCGGCCTTCGGTTTAATCAAGATAAAGTACAATGCAAAGCACTTCAAAAAATCTGTACAAAACAGAACATATAATAAATTAGAATAAAATTCAAATGCAAATGAATGAAATGTGTTCACCAAATGTGTCCTTAGAGCTGCATACAAAAGGTACAAATGAAGAAATGAAATGCAACATTTTTTTTCTGATACTGGAATCACACAGTTGAATCTAAAGTTCTGTATAATCTGGAGCCATGCGGTGAAACTCCACTTTATCGTAGATCGTTATCAGCTGGGAGCTACTATCAGTAGGTCCCAGTGATTCTATATCTTCTGACTGCTGAAACAAAAACATAGGAAGTGAGTGAGGGTTAAAGAATTCAAGTGGGAAAGGAATGTTTACTTGAACTGAGCAAAGGAGGAGGATCTGACCTCAAACTTCACTGGAAGAACTTGTATGATTTCAAACTAAAGCTACATCTTGTTACCAATCCTTAAAAACATGATGATCTCAAACAAGTTCTGGAGTGAAGAGATGCATGTTTTTTTGTCGTCGTTTTAGGCAAGTAAAACATGTATCAGAAAGTGCCTGAAATTCACTCCGTACCTACGTGTGATGCCTTCTGCAAAGAATAGTGATGATGTCATTCTTTTCATTTGTTTTCCGCATTGCACCTTATGGATTAACTGACTTAACTGCCAATAACAGTTAGCTATGGACCATCTGCTGGGGCTGGTTGCAACAGTAAATTAAAAATTAACTTTGATCTCACCTGCATGACCTGTTGTCTAGCTGGTTTTAGCCAATGGATTTTTCTGCTTTACAAGATTGTAAATTCTGTGGCATTACAAGCAGGCAGACGAGTAGCTCTTATAAATTAGGAAGGACATGGAGGAGGAAACTATATCACCTGTAGGCATCATCGCAGTCCTCATCACCCAATCATCAAAGTACATTAAAAATAACATAAATTGCCTGTCCTTCAAAATGAAAGACAGCAAAAACCTAACGCTCTGTGTCCGTGTCCCGGCCAGTTTATTGGTAGTAGACAAACATGTGTACTGTGTGAACTAACAGACTAGCATCCTGACATCCTCTACAACCAGGACATGTTACCATGTGTCCTGGTTTACCAATTTACTTAGCAAACATTGCTATTGATGACATTGCCTAGAAACGGGATCCTCATTACTGTTAAACATTACCTTGTGTGTCGTTGTGTGAAGTATGTGAAGCACCCACCTGTCTGTAATTTATACACACATCAGTGTATAGAACATCTGCAGTTTCAGTTTCCGCTGGACCTGGTTTCAGAAATAGAAATCACCCAATGTCAGTGTTTATAGCATATAGCTAAAACTTTATGTAGTTTAGAAGTAGTTAGGAAAACAACACCTCTAATATAACTACCTTATATATAATAATACACAGTTGTTGTTTTTTTGTCTTTTTGTCTTATCCTGTGAGTTCAGTGTTGCCACAGCGGATCATTTGTCCACATGTTGATTTGGTAGTGTTTTTTTTTAATACAGGATGCCCTTCCTGACGCAACTGTCTCCAGTTTGTACTGGGCTTAGGGCGAGCTGGGGATGGGGATGGGCTGCTGGGGGTTTAGTATCTTGCCCAGTTGGTTTGGACAGGTGGTTGGTAGGCAGCCACTCTACCAACTGTGCCACTGCCGCAGACCATATTTAATATACTGTATAATATTTAGATAGTGAAACAGTAAACTTTGTTGAAGAAAAAAAATCAAGTCTATAATTAAAATGTGAAAAAAGACAATTTCTACTCATTAATATTTAAAAAATAAAATTGAATAACATTTGCTGGTTTATCACGAATACAGCAGCATTTTTTAGTTCATTACATTTCATATATTTATCTAATAACTAAAGCTGTGAGCTAAATGCAGTAAAGTCAAAATAACAATTCCCTCTGAACTGTATTGGAAATACAAGTAGTATAAAAATAGCTACTCACCACCTATGGATCTAGATTGTATATTTTTCAATTTAAAATAAAAACAATACTCCTTCCTAACGTAAACCCACTGCTGATTCAGATACATGAAACTACATTATGAAACTACATGTAAATAAAACACTGCCTTGCAAATGCTTTTGTTTTTAAAGTAAATACACTTTTAAATCATGGGTCCATTTCTGTGCGGTAGATAACACCGACAAGTGGATAGAAACAAGGCCTCAAGCCAAAGCTAAGACTCCACTTACAGTCAAGTTAAACGGGAAAAAAAACAAAACTTGGGGAATTCCACCATGATAAAGGACATGCAGGAGAGCAGCTTCTGAGCCAATCATCAGTAGCACTGTACAGACTGTGCTTTTTTTTCCCACGCTTAATACAAAACCTTCTGTTTGCATTCACCTGAGAGGGACATTTAGAGACCGCGTGAAATATGACTCCTGTCTCATGTTAAGGTGAAAGAAGTAAAAAAGTCGTAAGACTGGAAACTCAAGACTTTGACATTTGCTGTTTGTGTCAAAAAACAAACTACGTAGACTACAATCAACTTTCTTTCTCAGCTATACCACAGCGTTTTTGTAAAAATACAAATAAATAATATGTTGATTTCAAATTATTATATTAAATTAGCTCTACAGACACTGAGATATAAATACAATAAAATTTCAAGACATTCGAAGGTGCGGTGAGTAAGAGTGGCATCTATAGTAGGGATGAGGCTGCAGGTTGCAGCAATCTGAATAACCCCAGCTCAGCTCTTTTAAAGTGTGATTAAGACTATGATGAAACTAATAATTATGAATACTATATTTTGTATCTACCTGCTAATAGTAAATTGCACACACTGGCTCTTTAATGAGGGGGGAAAATATGGAACAAATACCTGCCTTGTTTTTGTCCGATTGTCCACTTTTTCGTGGAGTACTTCTGCTTGGCGATTAACGCAACAAGTACAATAGTTCCAGCCAACAAGATGGGGACAACTATTACGGTTATAGCTGTTAAACAAAAAACAGACATTTATCAATGACAAGAGGCTAAAAATATGTACATTAATTCTTGAATTTGTGTTAAAATTACAGTAAATTTGGGTGCAAATTTTGCATCCCCTTATATTAAAATGGCAAAAGACTAAAAAATATATATAATATTTTCATGTATATAATATTTAATGCAAATTCATCTGGAAAAAAGTTCCATTATTAGAAATTAATTTATAATTTTTAATTAGTTTAGCAAGAAGGAACTTTTTAACTATGTGGGAAAGAGTAGTGGAAGCTAGGTTAGACTGCAAGACATTAAGTATTTAGGGTCAACGGTTCAGAGCAACTGAGAGTGTGGAAAAGAGGTGAGGAGGCGAGTCAAGCAGGTTGGAACGGGTGGAGAAAAGTGTCAGGTGTGTGTTGTGATAAGAGAGTATCAGAATGAAAGGAAAGATGTTCAAGAAGGTGGTGAGACCACTGATGCTGTTCGGCTTAGAGACAGTGGCACTGAAGAAAAGACAGGAGGCAGAGCTGGAGGTAGCAGAGCTTAAGATGTTGAGGTTCTCTTTGGGAGTGACGAGGATGGACAGGATCAGGAATGAGGACATCAGAGGGACAGCTCATGTTAGATGTGTTGGAGATAAAGTCAGAGAGGCCAGATTGAGGTGGTTTGGACATGTTCAGAGGAGAAACTGTGAATATATCTGTAGAATGATGCTGAGGTTGGAGCTGCCAGGCAGGAGGTCTAGAGAAAGACCAAAGAGGAGATTTATGGATGTAGTGAGAGAGGACATGAAGTTAGTTGGTGTGAGAAGAAGATGCAGAGGACAGATGGAGGCACATGATTCGCTTTGGCAACCACTGAAAGGGGAACAGCCAAAAGGAAAAGAATCTTCTGATTAAATTAATGTGCATAAAAAATCTTTAACCTTTTTTGCCATTTCAAAATAATGGTATGCAAATTTTTGCAGCCAGCTACAGTATTACAATTTCTGTTGCGTCTTATTGTGACGATTTGTCCACAGAATAGCTGGATGTCGACAGAAAGAGTCTTTTCTTCAATATCATTGGCCGCCACACATCTATAAGAGTAGTTGAAATCCTGCTTGTGTACAGTGAGAGGCAGAGAGAGAGCAGAGCTGCTCTGGTTCACCACCTCCTCATCCTTGTACCACAGCAGTTTTGTCTCTTCAGCTTTGTCCACAGAACACAACAGGAAGCAGCTCTCAGGGTTCACGCTCACTGTGCTCACTGCAGGAGCTGGTAATCGCTCTGGACAGAAAACAGGCTGAGATTAATAAAAAGACAAAACAACTAACTGTAGATATACCACAGACATGGCAGTGAGTCTCTTTCCATGTTTGTCCCAGTTAAAAACAGCTTTGAATGAGCAACTTGTTGTCATTAAATGCATCATAGATTACTGAGCACAAAGCTACAATAAACACTGTATGGTCAGACAGAAGGAAAAGAAATAACTACAGCTTTAATCAAAAATCCCTCACTAGTCTCCTTCTCGCATAGTCACTCAGCTTTTGAGGACAGTCTGCTCCAGGCAGATTTATGCAAGTAAATATTTATTCAGTTTCCTAAAGATGGATTTGACTGAAATCCAAGAGATATTTAATGATTATCCCCCCGACTTCTACTTTTCATTGAGTGAATTGAGTGTTTTAGGTCGGCAGTCTGTCTGAGAGCCAACACAGAGAGACATACACATTATAGCACTGTAGGCTACAGCAGGATAAATGGTTTAATGCAGTTTGATTCTAGTGTAATGTCACTTTTAGATGCAGTGTTGGGTTATGGGTTTAATTGTGAGTTGAGAAGGAATCTATGCTACATAATATTCAGTATATCATACACTTATGAGCAATTCATCATAAGGTAATAACATTAGTAAAGACATTAGGCAACATTAGGTAATACACTAATATACATGCAAATGGCATTTTTATCTTCTGCTCCTGACATGAAATTCTGAAAATTATTGTTATTATTAAATAATAACAACAAAGATGAGACGTGTCAGATTGGGGATTGGATGTTTTAAATTTCACAGAGTGATTGAGTTTAGGTGATTTCTATTTCTGAAACCAACAAGCCAGAGTTTCCCCTAATTGAAGGGAAACAACAATTGAGGATAAAGTCTCTGTTAACTGCCATTTCAACTGAACATGGAGAGTGTGCCAAAAAAAAAAAAAAAAGGTTCTCCTATTATCACTCTCTGCCACCTGTTTAACTCTGTTAATGATTAATTTCCACCTGACCTGTTCAACAGAGGGGTATAGTTTGACTTTTAAAGCTCATTCTTAGATTAACATTCATTATTTTAGGTGAGTGGAACAAAGTTGGAAAACTCATCTTATTCCACAGTGTTTGACAGTATAACGCACAGTAAGTGTATCAGCTTATTTTAGGTCTTCATTGAAGCTACAGTATATTATTACTATTACAGCCATTTTCATACACACCCCATTGTTAGTGGCTTATAAATAATGTAACAAACTAGTCTGGAGCCCATCAAAATGACAAAATACTGCATTTCCCCAGGCCTTTATTGCAGCTGCTGCTTGTTTGTGGCTTTTTCTGCTTTCAGTCTTGTCTTACCGAATGCCACTTGCAATATTTATGAACCTGTCTATATATATTAATACTCAACATCTCAGAGCTAATGAGGTTCACTGGCAACAAGTCAGTATCATGAATTCATATACAGACAGCAGCCTAGACAAGCTGAGTCTTTCAGAAGTAAAGATGGCTCATGTTGATACTACTCGAGCTCATCACCAGTACCTAATATCGTGACATTAAAATAATACAGACAAGTCTCTGCAGACAAGATTCCCTGTGTTGTGCATTCTTTTCATACACATTGGCTGTAACTACAGTATGTCAACATTTTAGCACATCTGAGTTCTTTGGAAACTTTAGGATGTTATTGTTTCCTGTAGCCACATGGGACTGAAGCAAACACAAAATGGAGAACATGAATATAGAGAAGAAACCCTTGAACTGAGGTGGAATTTAAAAGGCATTTGCGTTTTACTTTGTGCATCCATTCAGTAAAATAGAAAAGCCTTTCTGAAATGATTTTTTTTTTAACTGCAATTATTTATATATTATATCAGGCCACAATAAAAAAAAAAAAAATCACATAATTAGCATTAGAGGCAGGTGGTTCTGACACAGTAATAGCCGTGGCTCATTAGACTCAAAGTGTAGTGACCCTATACAGGTCAATCTTGTGGTGGAAAACGTGTTCTCTGTATGAAAAGCTGAGAGATCTGCAGTGAAAGATCACCAGTGAGTCTGGATGCTGCTAGAACTAGATTAACACCACCACAGTGAGCAGTGGTGACTTACCATAAACTGTCAGTTTATAAGTTGTAACTTTACTTCCAAGTTGAACGGCATAAAGCCCTGAGTCGTTCTTCTGCAGGTCTGTGATTGTGAAGCATTCAGCACTTTGGTTCCAGTGAAGTCTGTTGTCGTAAATGTGATTTACGATCTTCAATTCACCCTTATCCACCATAGAAATAATGGCTTGGTTATATAAAAGAAAAATCATATCCATCAAAGAGGAAGGTAAAGTGAGTTTTCCTCCCTCAGTTGCTGTCAGAATAGTTTCCTTTGCAGCAGTAGATGAGCTCATCACTGTGAAATATAAAGTTACAGAAATGACCAAGGTGGAGAATCACATAAAAGATATAGAATTTTTGAATAAACATATAGTACATCTAAATTCACACATATTGTACTTTGATCTTAGCTCGGGGATAGAACTGTCCAAGGGGTGCAAGGATCAGCAGGATAGATATTAAAATGATGAATTTTGTCGTGGAAGGGATTTCTGTAAACACACCAATGTATTATAATAAAATTTCAGTTTAAGCAAAAAAAATGATTGCATTCCCTCCAAAAGTATTGGAACAGCAAGACTAATTGATTTATTTTTGCCGTACACTGATTTTACCTGGTTTGACCTGGAAAAACTGTTATTGTTGTTAAAAAACAAAAAGCGAAATTAACATGAAGACCAGAGACCTGTCTATGAGAGAAAACTAATCCATTTTAAATCATAAGAGAGACACAAGCAGTGAAAGGCACCTGCACACACTGGTCGTAGCTACTACAAAATGGAATATCTCAAAAACAAAAAAAAAACCCCGGTAGCACAGGAAAACACCAACATCTGATAAATGGTGAAACTGAGTTTTATGGCATCTTCTAAAATGGTGGTAAGACTAAACTGTGCAGGAAGAAAGAATCTGCTCGTGAGCCCAACCACACATGCTCATTTATGCAGCAAAGTGGAGGTAGTGTCATGGTTTGAGCTGCATGGCTGCTTTTGCAACAAGCTCACTGATCTTTATTAATGATATATGCAGAACTCTGGAGACATTTGTCAGCTAGTTGTGACAGCTTTAGTACCTTTTCTGTGGTTCTGTGTATGTACTGTAGGTGTGTGTGCAGGATGGATCTGAGAGGTGGCTGAGTTTTAACTGGGAGCCCCTGGCTGGTGTTGGCCGGTCTACTTAACTCTACCTCTTCCATGGGTTCAGTGTTCCTGTCTCCACAACATGCATTAAGCTGTTTTGTTTTGTTTGTGGGCTTCTTCATTTCCTATCGGCTGTTCCCTTTCAGGGGTCGCCACAGCGAATCATGTGCCTCCATCTAACTCTGTCCTCTGCATCCTCTTCTCTCACACCAACTAACTTCATGTCCTCTCTCACTGCATCCATAAATCTCTTTGTTCTTCCTCTAGACCTCCTGCCTGGCAGCTCCAACCTCAGCATCCTTCTACCTTCTATTCACAGTTTCTCCTCGGAACATGTGCAAACCACCTCAATCTGGCCTCTCTGACTTTATCTCCGAAACATCTAACATGAGCTGTCCCTCTGATGTCCTCATTCCTGATCCTGTCCATCCTCGTCACTCCCAAAGACAACCTCAACATCTTAAGCTCTGCTACCTCCAGCTCTGCCTCCTGTCTTTTCTTTAGTGCTACTGTCTCTAAGCCAAACAACTTCTCTGGTCTCACCACCGTCTTGAACACCTTTCCTTTCATTTGTTTTGTTCGTGGTAACTTATTAGTTTTGTAACAGACTTACATAATGCACTTCACATGTTTTCAGTCATTTCTACATTTCTTTAAACAACAAACTGGATGACACTTCTATTGCTTTTTTTAAGTAAGTAAATGAATGTTTCTTATTCATCTTCTGATCTTAAACCCCAAATATCTTCAGTGTACAGCAGAAACAAAATTAGTTAGTCTTGCTGTTTCAATACCGTCATCGGGCGAGTGGCAGAGTACACCCTAAATAGGTCGCCAGTCTATCACAGGGCCACGGAGTGACATACACAGACAGGCAACAATTCAACCTATGGGCAAATTTGGATTCACCAATTAACATGCATGTCTTTGGACTGTGGGAGCAAACCCACACGAGCATGGCGAGAACATACAGGAACGTTTTTCAGCATAAATAAAATAAAATCTACTTATGCCTCTCAGTCAGACGCACAAGTAGCACAACATTTTCTATTCCATTTTCTATTCCTTTAGGCAGCTCCCTTGAAACTAACATTTTGTAACTCTTCAGTTATAAAACCAGTTATATAAACCATTTTTAATTGTGTGGTCACCTCAGATGAAATATAAATGCTCTATAGTTGTTCAGCCAATTTAAGCCTGTGAGTTACGGAGAGGCTTTGTTAACTTTTTATATTTTAAAGGTCTGCTAAATAAAGTCTGTTGAGTTTTGCATAATTCGATTTCCCATTTTAAAATGGGTTTGAGTTAATGCATTATGGTTTGTCATTATGTGCTTAGAACAGCTTTGGACTCATATCTAAATGTCATAACCTTCTTGGAGGACATTGTTTGCCTTTTGTTCCTTCTAAGCAATTGTTTTCAGTAATAATAGTTGAATTGAAAGTGCTCGCCCTATTGTGTGAACTGGTTTCCCGTCTCTTGCCTCTAAAATAATTACTGTTATTTATATAGTGTTATTTAAAGCACCTAAGGTCATTTTTTTAATGTTTGTTTTAAGTTTAGCTTTAACACACACTTTGAGCTTAGTTTCAGTTTACATAGTATAGTATGTAGCTTCTTCCACATTTCTCATCTCTTTACTTTTTTACTGTTTTAAACAGAAATGCGGGTCAGAATTTAGAATGAAAGACAAGAATCAATAAAATGTCTTTAGTCTACACAGGAAAAATAAACATCTAATAATATCTTCTTATCACAAGCTCAGAGAATTTTTAAACCAGTTATGGCCCATAACTGTTTTTTGCTTGCCTTGTATCTCACTTGTAAGTCGCTTTGGATAAAAGCGTCTGCTAAATGACTAAATGTAAATGTAAATGGAACTAGGTATATTTAGTTAAGTGTTAGTTAATCTGGTTTTTCTTCCATGCATGTTAGGTTAATAAGTAACTCTAAATTGCCCATCTGTGTGAATGGTTGTCTGTGTATGTCTCTCTGTGTTGGCCCTGAGATATACTAGAGACCTGTCCCAGATGTAGCCCACCTCTCACCCTATGACAGTTGGATTCAAGCTCCATCCTTGGGCATCTACTTTTTATTATTTACATATTTCCAAGACCTCAGGTTATTGGAAAGCCGTCCTAATCAGGTTTAGGACATGGATTACAACAGGGTCCAGTGCTCACATCCGGTTCAGATGCAAAATTCTCTAAATATCTGACCAGCTGTTCTGTTATGAAACACAGAAGCTAAAGATGGAAACCCAGTGTCTGGAACACACCCCACCCCAAAAACTTGAGAAATTCTTCTGTCTCATACTAACTTGTTTCAGCTCCACAATTTCTAACTTGAAATAAAGGCAACACAAGCAAACACAAAATGCAGGTTTTTTGTGAAAAACAAAAAACAAATATGTACTGCGTTCAGGTCAAAAAAAAAAAAAAGCCAAATAAAATCGACTATGATTCAATGTCTTTATACTACTTTTTCTAGAGAGACTATACATTTGTCGTTTTAGCTTGTCCAACATTTTCAGGTTGAACTTAAATATGTGCGCGGAACTGTTATGAACTATTATGTTATGTAACTGTATAACAAGTACATGCATCCAGATCCAAGGCTCTGCGCCACAGCGGCTGGAAAAAAAATGAAATTCCTCAAACTACAAAGATGATGCATATTCAGTCATCTCTCCAACAGTTCGAACAAGCAGGTTCTACAACAATCAGGTAAAGAAAAATGAAGAAGCAGCTGCTACACTTACCTATGAAAAACAAAAGGATGAACGTCTGTTGTCGCTCCATTTCAGTTTACATGAAGAATTTGCAGTCAGTTTCTGTTACAGTTCCTCTTCCTGTTCCACGGCGATATTTCATGAACAAAAAGACTGATGCGAAATAAAAGATGAGAAACGACGCTAATTCCTGTGAACATAATTTAAAACAATAATAACACTAAAAAGAAAAAAAGATGCAATCACCTTCCAAAAGACTGACAGCTTTGTTTGCAGGGTGGAGCTGAAGAGGGGATTCCCACAGCCAAGCCGCTTGTACCCGAACACGCAATGTCGGGGTTCAAGTATGAAAGCAAATTAGAATCAAACCATTTTAGATATTGCTGAAAAATTTGACTTGGAAAAAAAAATGTAAATGAATAAATTAATGTAATTTTGAAATGTATGTATTCTAAATTGTACAGTACATTTTAAGCAAAAGTTTAAAAAAAAAAAAAGTGTATTTGGAAAGTCAGAGCCAACCAGGGTTTCTTCTGCTTTTCTGTTTATTGTGGGATTCGTTAGATTAAGACGCGTATGTATTAGTGTACTGATGATGTCATCAAAGACATCACATAGCTGCCTTTGAAGTGGCTTCAGTATTTGCTTTTGAAGATTACCTTTTAAATTTGTTTGACCAGTTGTCAAGGAAACAGTGTAAATGGTAAATGTTGTGCACTTATATAGCGCTTTTCTACCTATTGGGCATCAAAGCGCTTTACACTGCTTCTTATTCACCCACTCACACTCACAATCACACACACATTCATACACCGATGGGGGAGCTGCTATGCAGCTGGCCAACACTCACAGGGAATGAAGTTGGGGTTCAGTGTATTGCTCAAGGACACGTTGACATGTGACCGGAGGAGCCGGGGATTGAATCAACAACTGTGAGACTGGTGGTTGCTCCAACTCCTTTCTTAGCATTCTGTCCACACGTACTGCCAAGGTTGCTGCAGTGAGCTCCAAACGATGGACAGTCATTGGCTTTAGGGGGATAACTCTCGCCTTTCCCAACACAAAGGCAATGTGAACTTGATTACTCCTGTTTCCCTGGACTAAGTATGTTACTGTCCCAAAGCCCTTCAAAGATCCTCTTATTGTTCAACTCCATATTGTTTCAATGATTGTGAAAACACTCCAGAGGTAATTTAAGGGTCAGGAAAAACTGCCCTTTGCAGCAACAACTGCCTGACATATCCGTGGCATTTTACTGATTAGTTTTTGCGAACATTCAAGCGTGATGGCCTTCTGTAAAACTTCAGAAAAGTTCAATTCAATTCAATTCAACTTTATTTATATAGAGCCAATTCACAACAAATCTCATCTCAGGGCACTTTACAGAATAAAGTCAAGATTATAAAGATGTATAAAGAGAACCCATCAATTCCCCTTGGAGCAAGCCATGGGCAACAGTGGAGAGGAAAAACTCCCTTTAACAGAAAAAACCTCCAGCAGAACCAGGCTCAGGGTGGACGGCCATCTGCCTCGACCGGTTGGGGTGAGTGAAAAGGGGAGAGAGAAAAGAACAGAGCAACAAAAAGCATCAACAAAACATCGGGCAGATTGGTAGGACCAGTACCTGCACGCTGGAAGACACACAGCTTCAAAGCTGAGGGACACCTGCAGAAAGGGACAGAGAGAGGGGGACAGAGGAGGACAAAGACAACTACGGGAGAGAACACACAGAGTTAATGTCAAACAGTGGTGACAATTGCGGGGTGATAGGAGAGGAGAGATGGTCAAGAGGAGGAAAGGAGCTCAGTGCATCAGGGGGTGGGTCCCCCAGCAGTCTAAGCCTATGGCAGCATAACTATAACTAACTATATGCTATATTAAAGAGGAAGGTTTTAAGCCTAGACTTAAAAGTAGAGAGGGTGTCTGCTTCCCGAATCTGAACTGGGAGCTGGTTCCACAAGAGAGGAGCTTGATAGCTAAAGGCTCTACCTCCCATTCTACCTTTGGAAATTCTGGGAACCACAAGTAGGCCTGCATTCTGAGAGCGAACTGGTCTACTGGGATGATAAAGTCTGATGTGCTGCTTCGCCAGCGTACCTGAACTGATCGGCCTAGCTCCTCCCACACCAGCTCAATGAGGTTCAGATCTGGTGATTAAGCTGGCTAAGCCTTCATCAAGACTATTCCAGCAGTTACTGTCTTCTGCAGATATTTCTTACACAACCAGAATGAATGCACTGTCTTGCTGCAAAAAGTTATCCCCATTCAGTTGCTCCCCAGAGAGTCATGCCTCTTTAGTATGGAGGGTTTTCCATCTCCATGGATTTACTGATTGTATTAGGCAGGCATCTATCATCTTCTTATTTACATTTACATTTACGTTTAGTCATTTAGCAGACGCTTTTATCCAAAGCGACTTACGAGTGAGGTACAAGGCAGCAAAAATCTAAGTCAAGGAGAAAACATCAAAGCAAAGTCCTATCAGAAAAGTGTTCACAGTTCACGAGATACAAGTGCTAGAGAGCAAAAAGGTTTTTTGTTTTTTTTTTGTTTTGTTTTTTTAAAGATTTAAGTGCATAGGAAGATGCGGAAGAGTTCAGTTTTCAGCAGCTTTTTGAATATTGGGAGAGAATCAGCTGAGCGTGCAGCGTTTGGTAGCTCGTTCCACCATCGTGGGATCATTGCGCTGAACAGTTTTGCTTGGTGTCTTCTATGCGGAGCTGGGACCACCAGACGTCGTTCGTTGGCAGACCGCAGCGGGCGAGAAGGATTGTAGACTTGAATGAGTGAGTTGAGGTAAGCGGGAGCTGTCGAGTTAACAACCCTGTAAGCAAGAGACAGCTTTGAACCCGATGCGAGCAGCAACAGGAAGCCAGTGTAGAGATCTAAAAAGTGGTGTGACATGGGTCTTTTTTGGCTGATTAAAAATTAGGCGAGCTGCCGCATTTTGAATCATCTGCAAGGGTTTGATTGTGGATATCGGTAACCCCATCAACAAAGCGTTGCAGCAATCAAGACGAGATGCGACCAGCACCTGTACAATGAGTTGGGTTGTATATTCCGTGATGTAGGGTCTGATCTTCCTGATGTTGTAAAGAGCAAATCTGCAAACCCTAGAGACAGAGGAGATGTGGTCCTTAAAGCTCAGTTGGTCGTCGATGATGACCCCCAGATTTTTGGCCGAATTAGTGGGGACAATCACTGTAGATCCAATGTTGATGCTGATGTTGTTTTGCATCAAAGGTCTGGCTGGGAAGACAAGGACTTCGGTCGTGGAGAGGTTGAGTTGAAGTTGTCTCTCACTCATCCAGGCTGAGATGTCTGAGAGACAGGCAGAAATGCGCGATGAGACAGTGGAGTCGTCCGGTGGAAAGGACAGGAAGAGCTGTGTGTCATCAGCGTAGCAGTGATAGGAAAGACCATGTGAGTGAATGATGGCACCTAGGGATGAAGTATAGATAGAAAAGAGGAGAGGACCAAGAACTGAGCCCTGCGGCACACCGGTAGAGAGGCTATGAGAGTTAGAAAGATGCCCCTGCCAGTGCTATATGCAGGCCCATGTACTTTGCTTAAATCCTAACACTTCAAACTTTGACTCCTCAGTCCACAAAACTGTGTTCCAGTCATTTGAATTCTACTTAAGTGGCCCAGTGCGATCTTTTGCTCTGAGTGGGTTTTTTCATGGGACCAGCTGATGCAAAGCTCCTACTCACAGCGTCTGCACACTGGTTTCTGTCGTTTTATTCAGGGATGCAGCTAATTGAGGAGCAGTAAGGTGACTGTTTCTCAATGAGGACAATAGTAAGTACTTGTCTCCTTGAGCAGATGTGCATTTGGGCAACCTGAATTACCTCCCTTTCTCAAGACAAGCATAGACTGATGAGTTTTTAAAGACAGCTGTTTCTATTTGTGATGTCAGAATGGACAGAAGTGCGTAAGCAAAAGAGAAAAAAGAAGCATTTTCAGCACTGTGTGTGTGTTTGTGTATGACATTATTATATTATATATTATATTATATATGGTTAATGGTCGACACAGTCTGTCATGCTCAGTCTTTCAAGTGAATCTCAGTTCTTAGCCATTATGGCCCTTGAATGGATCCAGATCATTTAATGACTAACAAAGTGAACATCTTCTGCTCTATGAAGGTAAGACTGCAGCAGTGTACGGTGTGTGTTGTTCTGTAAGAATGTTTACTGTTAAGGTAAAAACCACTAACCTCTTCCTGTCAGATTTAAATGCACAATAAATCGGTCGAAAGAAGAGAAGCTTCAGTGTCTCTGTCCAGCCATTCTAGTCTTCTGGTCTACCACATTTTGACGTACACGGGTTGAAACACGCCTGAGACATCATCGACCCGCGGCAACCACTCGGAGCTTGCTCTCATTTCTATAAAAACTGACCACAGAAAATAGTTCTTGTTATATTCTCACAAAACATGCAGCATTTTATCTATAGAACTGGAGCCTATCTGTGGGAGGTTGTGTGTGGTTGTAAATAACAGAACATAAGCTTGTGTCTGGATGCTTTTTTTTTTCTATCCCAAGCCATTGTGACTCATAAAGTTGCTTTGTTAAACTCTCCAGCCACAGTGGGCTCATTCCCCATGTGCCGTGCCGTTTGGCGCTGCTAGAAGTGGAATGTTTTTAGCAGAAATGATGACCAAAGGAAGTGACTGAGGAAATGATTGTCAAATGATAAAAAGTGGGGGAAGCAGGCTCTTGGGAAATGCCCTAAATATAATTTGTGATGACACGGGCTCTGCAGAACGGATGATCTAGCATCTGCAGGGGTCTCACCCTGCAACATGTCTCAATGTTTCAGTCACAGAGAATAATTTAAATCCGATCTTCACCCTCAGGATCATTCATCTTATTGTCTAATGACTGGATGTTTGCAAGTATGCAAAGTATGCAACACTGACCACATCAAAAGAATGGAGAAAAACAGTGTGTTCTCAGAGGAGCCACACTGGTGATCTGTGAAGCTGGAGGACAAAAATATAATTGCTCTTTATTATACACTCGGTTAAAAAACATACTACACAGCCACAACCAGAGCAGTTTTTATTTTTCATTTTTAGGTCTGACCTGTAATATGGTTTAACAATAGAGAACTCTACTGTTAAACCATATTAGAGACCTAAAAAAAAAATTGGATTTAAAGATTTCAGTGGAAACTAGTTGACCACAAATATGTAAGAAGGCTTTATGAGTGGTGTGAAAAAGGAACATTTTATTAGCCTGCTGTGAGGCTGTGTGACTGAGATTGAGTCATGTGCCTAAGACTCTTCTACCTACAGGAAAATACAGCCTACTTTCTCAGAGGTACTGAACATTGTTGCTATTGATTCAAGGGTTTGAATGATAGAGGAGAGGCTGCCCCATCATAGGATCAGTGACAACGGCTCGGACTGAGCTTGGAAGTGGATACCTTTGTTGTTGTAGGGGGAGTTTCCCTCCAAGCTGCTTAGCGAGTAAATGTGTGCACCTGGCAGTGGAACAGCCATTGTTTTATGCTAATAGCAATGAAAGCTTATCAACCAAGAAGCTGCAGCTGCAGCAAGTCAGTGAAGTCACACACAGGATGCGCTGCCTGAGTGATAAGAGAGTATACTACTCAGTGTGGTAATATTTATAGTTACATTACATTTTGGCTTAATCTCCCCCTAAATAGAAAAAATCCACATCACCCAACACAAGTACAGTAGAAAACATGCACATAATATCTGTCAGTTTCTGAGTTTCTGACTGTATGTCTGAATTGTGCCCCACCACCTGTAGAGATGGGGGAAATGCTATGTGTGAAACCAGGGCGGTTGAAACCAGGGCAGGTTTCATAGTGTAGCTTTAAATCAGCTTTTACACTATTAAAAAAAATACACCCGCCTTAGTCAATAATGTTTGATGGAATCGTGATGTATAATTAAAACAGGACTAGCATGCTTTACGCAAAGCCACACAGACACAGAGCTGTGACCTTTTTTGTGTTAGAAAAAGAAGAGACGGTGGAGAAAAACTACGACCAGAACAAAGACTGCAAAACCATAGTTCAGGCTAACTGCAGTGTGGGAAACTTAATCTGTTAAAGCAAGTGGAAGTGCAGTGGAACAATAATCAGAGAATGCTGATCTGATGCTGATGGAAAAACCTGTCGTCCTTTTAACTGCCTACTCGGCTGCCACTGTTAGCAGTTTGACTGTCAACAAGTGCTGCACATGCAGGCGACACTAATCTTTACCTATCAGCCTCTGCAGGACATGTTCTCTAAGAGCACTTCACAGACTTGTCACGACAATGTCACGAGACTTATCGATACATTTTACACACACACAAACATGATGAAAGTGATACCATAGTTACACATGATCTCACATGCTAGAAGCTACAACCAAAACAATTCACAGGCATTTGTCTGTTCATGAGCTCTGGTTGTGTTGGTACAGACACAAAGCTGCTGATTCAGAGCTGTGGAACAAGCCTTGAGGTGGTGAGTGTGTGCGTGTTTGTTGGGGGTCCTGTTTTTGTGAGTCATATCTGGATCACTGCTAATGGAAGCAGTTTGTTGGTCGATAACAGGACGACAGACATTAACTCCTTCGTGTGTTCACTGCATTTGTACTGTCAGAGCCATGTAACAACTAAATTACATGAGATCTATCATTAAAGACACGATATGATCCAGATTTATGATTTAGTTTCTTATAGCTGCCTGGGGCTACATTTTTCATTTTTATTTCAGTTGGTTTTTAGGTTGACAAGTTTAATTTAAAATGTATCTAGATATTTAAAAATATTTAAAATATTCATATATTGATACATATACAATATACACTGTTTAGTAGAGAAACATTAAAAATGTAGTATTACTATTGTTACCAGTATTGCAGTATTGTAATTATTGCAGATTGCTGTGATGTTATTTAGCAAAAGCAGATTTATAAAACATTCAGAGTAAACTTGACATGAAATACATTCTCTCCAGTGTTACTAAGTTCAGTACTGTGTGATACTGTACCTCTCCATCTGCACCTGTACACTACTGTATACGTACATATAAGTTATATGCATTTGTTTGTTCATGAAGGAGCAGCTCTAGTTGTGTTAGCACAGACATGGCTGCAGATTCAAAGCTGTGGCGTCAGTCTAGAGGTGGAGTTAGTGCACATGCCTTTGATGGACTGTGCATCTCTGTTTAAGCATTTATTTGGAAAGTCTACGTACATGAGTCTGGATTATTACTGTCTTCTCTCAGTGTGTTTTTTTACAACAGAAATGAGAATTGCTGCCTTACATAAAGATTATGGGTTGATTTCCACCACAGTGGTAACAGCTGAAGCTGAGGTGGAGTTAGTTAACCACAGTGTGAATACATGAAAGAAAGAGAGACTACACGTAAGAACTGTCCATCCTTATGTGTGTGACTGATCAAGTTAAAACATGTTTGGCTGAACAGGCTCACACAGGGGTTTTTTTTTTTTTTGTTTTGTTTTGCATAAGCAAATCATATTGAGTCCGGCATGGCCTGACAGGTTTGACTGTTTTATAAATAGACAAGAAGTTAGTATCTGCTCATGTGGAGGTTCATGGAGCTGGACATGTTTCTTCCAGTTGGTCTCAAAGTGTGATAATCACCCTCAGAGCAGGGCTGCTGCTTTTACTTTTTCTTTGTACAGTTTTAAAAAAAGGGAGAAACACTAATTTTGCTGCTCTGAAGAATGGAAGCATCATCAAGCAGTTACAGTTTTCATTTCACTACTTACAGAGACGTCTACAGATGCAGACGCCATGAAAAAGCAAACACTAGTAGGACAGTGAGCATGTAGGCATTCTGTTTTTCTGAGGCTTGTTTCTTCAATGACAGGCCTGAGGTGCGTCATCTCCCCCTTGTGTTCACTCTTTGTTGATTCTGAGCTGGAGTCGGAACTTAATTACATGAACTCTATCTTAAAAAAAAAAAAGACATATTTTTGCCCTAGACAGTTTTTTCAAAATTTATTTAAGTTGATTGTTTTTGATTGACTTACTTTTAATTTTGAAATATGAAAAATATCTCTATATATTTCAAAATATTCACATATTGATACACAATATACACAGTTTGTCACACAGACACCATCTCTCCTTTTCTTTATTGTTAAAGAACCTCTGACCCTTCTTAAAAAAATGCATGATTTAACGTGAAAAAATTTTAATCCACAAGAGGAACAAAAATGCTATATCTTGGACTTCAACTTTATTTATTTATATAGCGCCAATTCAAAACAAAGTCATCTCAAGGCACTTTACAGAATAAAACCAAGACTATAAAGATGTATATAGGAAACCCAACAATTCCCCCTAGAGCAAGCCATAGGCAACAGTGCAGAGAGACAACTGCAGAAAAAGACAGAGAGAGGGAGAAGGATGAGAGAAAAAGACACAAAGGTGAAGTCATACAATGGTGACAAATTAATGTGATGTGAGAGGAGAGAGGGATGAGTGGAGGAGTGGAGGAAAGGAGCTCAGTTCATTGGGGGTTGGGTCCCCCAGCACTCCAAGCCTTTAGCAACTTTAGAAATTCTGGGAACCACAAGTAGGCCTGCATTCTGAGATCGAAGTGGCCTAATGGGATGATATGGTGCTATGAGGTCTTCTATATATGATGGAGCCTGACTGTTCAGAGCCTAATTGTAAGAAGCAGGGTTTTAAATTCTATTCTAAATTTAATGGGAAGCCAATGGAGAGAAGCTAGTGAAGGTGAAATATGATCTCTCTTGCTTGTTCCAGTCAGCACTCTTGCTGCAGCATTTTGGATTAATTGCAGGCTTTTTACTGGTACTGGGGCATCCTGAAAGTAGGGAATTACAGTAGTCCAACCTAGAAGTAACAAATGCATGGACCAGTTTTTCAGCATCACTTTGAGACAGAATGCTCCTAATTTCGGCCATGTTTTGTAGGTTTGAGAAGGCTGTTCTAGACACTTGTTTTATATGTGCAAATCCTGGTCAAAAATAACTCCATGCCACACTAACTGTGTATTTAATTTTATTATTAGGACCCAAAAGAGGAGATGGGAGGTTTGAATGTGAATGAGGGTTTATTAACAAAAAGCCAATCACTCCATAAGGAGAGCAGGAAAACACACGTAGTAATAACTAAACAAAGAAAAACACGAACTTAAACACGCTGGAGGGAGAAGGTGAACTAAATCATAACAGGGCCTGGGAAGCTACGGAACTAAGTTACTAAGGGGAAGCAAACAGGGAAAAACTAACAAACTAAACATAAAACACAGACTGACAGAGGAGGGCAAATAACCAATTCAATTCAATTCAATATCATTCAACTTTATTTGCAATTATCCAAACAAGCAGGAATTATAAAGGACAAAACCAAAACACTGAAACAGACTGAGATTAACAGAAAACCAAACCTCAGACCAAAACGTAAGGGGAGATAGTCCAAACTTGGGGATCAGGCTGAGCACTGAGGGACCCAATGGGGAGAGCTATGTCCAAAATTATTGGCCGTCCATAGAAATGTTCAGGGAGGAGGAAAGGAGAGATGATCTGGCAGGGAACAGTGGGGAGAGCTGGGTATAAATGCACGGGGGTACAGGTGAAAACAATCGGGGTTAACAAGGAGAAAGCTAAAGAAACTAACTAGGAAATGGTACTGAGAGACTACAAAATAAAAGCCGACGGCAGGAAGTAAAACTGTAGAAAACTGAAGTCCAAGAACCGGGACCGTGAAACTCCAAAGTTCCTTGCAGTAGTACTGGAGGCCACAGTTATGCCATCTTGAGTAACAGTCTGGTTGGACAACATATTTACTAAATTTGTAGGCCCAAATACTAAAAAAACAACCTAGTGCAGTTCCTTTAATCCCAATTTCATGTTCCAGTCTCTGTAATAAAATGTTATGATCAATGGTATCAAATGCAGCACTAAGATCTAACACAACAAGTATAGAGACTAGTCCAGTATCTGAGGCCATGAGAAGATCGTTGGTGACTTTTACCAGTGCTGTTTCTGTACTATGATGAACTCGAAATCCTGACTGATAGTCTTCAAACTAATTATTTCTGCACAGGTGGTCACATAAATTCGTTGCAACTACTTTTTCAAGGATTTTAGAAATAAAGGGGAGATTGGATATTGGTCTGTAAATTGGCTAAAATGCTTGGGTCAAGACAGGGTTTTTTTAAGTAGTGGCTTGAAGATTTATCTGACAGATATCTGTGGCTTAAATATGAGAGTTATTGATAGACATTGTAATGGTGCATGAGAAAAATTTGTAAATCAGTTTAAGTAGCTAGAGGCTGTGAACGTGTTGCTCATGTGGTTCAAAGGTTCCGCTGGTTGATTTTCTTCTTAGTCCTTTATGTAAAGAGGTGTGTTTTGATGTAAAAGTGTTTATTCTACAGTGCATCACATTAATTAAAAGTTTATGTTTTTGTTTGAATTCAAGCATGTAGATATTGTAAGTGTGACTGTGATCCTTTCAAATAGGGCCAGAAAAGATTCAATGCCTGTAATTGTTATGCATAATATTAATATATTGGAGCGATAATAGAGGGAAAATAGCTCTTATCATTCTTGTTGCTGTGTATTTGTGCTGTTGGATATTGCAGATATTGTATTTAACAAAAATACCATATCTGTGTGAGATCGGTGAAGCCTGGAATATCATTAGACCTGAGCACTGTATATCTGTTTACTGGAGTTCTACTTTCATTCATGATGAACAAATTACATGGATGAATTATTGCATTGTACATGTAAATGTAGATGTTATTCTGCAGAAAAAGATGAATATCACCAAAAGATTTGCTGATACTGAACTGTTAATATATATTATTGATGTAGTTAAGGCTCAGTATACACTGTGGGTTGTGGGCCATCTTGATTTAGAAACCTGATATTTTCCCCCTTTTGTAACTTGTGTATCATTATGTTTTACAGTGCACTATATTAAAACTCTTCCACAATCGTTTATATCATGTGTAACATTTAGAGCTTTAAACTTTTAACATTTAAAGTTTTATGTGTTTTTCATTTTTATGTCTTAGTTTTAATGCAGGCATGTAGACTGCATGCAGGCGGAAATTATTTAATATTCAGATTTAGTTTATTATTCCTTAGTTTGTTATTCTGTAACATGTTAATATAAAATAATAACTAAAGTATAGTCAAAGTCTAAATATAAAATATAGGTGTGGACACCAAACGCAAATGTTAGTGTAGTTAAGATTCAGTGTCCATTGTGGCCTCTGATGTTTCTAATGATGTCAAAATGATTTTCAGTAATTAAAAAATATACCGTTTATTCATTCACATATTTATCATTATCTTTATTAAAACACCCAAATATCTTTTATGTGATTGTCACTTTTTGGTCATTTCTGTTTGTTTATATTTAACGCTACCCTGTGGTGGAGTTGGGTTTTCGGCTTATCCCGTGAGTTCAGAGTCGCCACAGCGGATCATTGTCCGCATGTTGATTTGGCACCGTTTTTACGCCGGATGCCCTTCCTGACGCAACCCTTCCCAATTTCTGCCGGGCTTGTACCGACACTGCACAGCTGGAGAGGGGAAAGGGCTGTTAGTGGTTCAGTGTCTTGCCCAGACACACTTCGACATATAGCCAGGGCTGGGAATCGAACCACTGACCCTGTGGTCCGTGGATCGACTGCCTTTACCAGCTGAGAGTATATAATCTAAGCTATGGTGGATCAGATGGAAATTCAGATCTTCAAAGACATTTACAGGAACAGGGTACACTGGAAAAAAAGCACTGGACCCTTCACAATCACACACCTGCAGAAGAACGACTCAGGGATTTATACCATTGATTCTACAAAAAGTTCTTTCTTATAAACTCACAGTTTATAGTGAGTCATATACTTTGTACCTGTGAATAGTATAGTTTTGTATGGTTGTATAGTTTTAAACACTTGACAGATTAATACCATTTTAAATAGTTTTGATTCCATGATTATCTTCCCATCTATAGTTATGTATACTTAAAGAGTCCCTGTCATATATAAATGTTAATGTCACACAATCAGAGGACTCCTTCAGATGTTTGTACAGTACAGTATACCACACCCACATTACATCATCGTAAGACTTCTAAAAACAAAACATGACTCACTTATCTCTAATGGAATCCAACTATGAAGATATTTCAGTTTACTTGGTAATTGTTATTTTCCAATTTGCTCAGAGCAACACAGATAAAATTTCAATTATCTCCATTGGAGGCAGAGGAAATCATAATCGTGCTGTCAAAGTGTGAGATGAAATATTACTGCCATAGATAGTTTGGTGGGGGGTAATATGGGGGATAGCTATTTAAGTACATTTAAATCTTTATTATATTGTATTGCTTTTGTATATAAGTATTACAGGAATGTTACAAAACTTTCTGTCTGTTGTTTGAAAATTGTCTAATCACAGTAATGTTTATATGGTTTTCTTTTTGTTGATGATTAGAAATTATGTTGTAGCTCAGTTTGTAGTATTTTAAGTTTTGCTATCTTCTGTTGACCTCTTTAAGGTCCAATTTTTGTAGCAATTAAATTTTCCTTTTGTTTTCTATTTTGGGTAAATAAAACATTTAAAAAAAATGTAATCCCTGTGTCATTCATTTTATATATAGGCCAAAATATTAGAACCACCTCTTAATATAATGCAGTCCAGTATTAGATTCAATTCAATTCAATTCAATTCAACTTTATTTATATAGCGCCAATTCACAACAAAGTCATCTCAGGGCACTTTACAGAATAAAGTCAAGATTATAAAGATGTATAAAGAGAACCCAACAATTCCCCCTGGAGCAAACCATAAGCAACAGTGGACAGGAAAAACTCCCTTTAACGGAAGAACCTCCAGCAGAACCAGGCTCAGGGTGGACGGCCATCTGCCTCGACCGGTTGGGGTGAGTGGAAAGCTAAGAGAGAAGAGAACAGAGCAACAAAAAGCAACAACAAAACATCGGGCAGATTGGTAGGACCAGTAGCTGCACGCTGGAAGACACACAACTTCAAAGCCAGGGACACCTGCAGTAAGCGACAGACAGAGGGGGACAGAGAAGGACAAAGACAACTACGGGAGAGAACACACAGAGTTAATGACATACAGTGGTGACAATTACGGTGTGAGAGGAGAGGAGAGATGGTCAAGAGGAGGAAAGGAGCTCAGTGCATTGGGGGGTGGTCCCCCAGCAGTCTAAGCCTATGGCAGCATAACTATAACTAACTATATGCTGTATTAAAAAGGAAGGTTTTAAGCCTAGACTTAAAAGTAGAGAGGGTCTCTGCTTCCCGAATCTGAACTGGGAGCTGGTTCCAAAGGAGAGGAGCTTGATAGCTAAAGGCTCTACCTCCTATTCTACCTTTGGAAATTCTGGGAACCATAAGTAGGCCTGCATTCTGAGATCGAAGTGGTCTACTGGGATGATATGGTGCTATGAGGTCTTCTATATATGATGGAGCCTGACTATTCAGAGCTTTATATGCAAGTATGATTCCACTACCCACTTTGACCAAAATAAACAGTAGAATTATCACCTTTGACAGTTTCAACTTAATAATTATAAAAATAATAAATTTTAACCTTGTAAAAGTGTCATGGCAGAGCTGCTTCATTGTTTTGCATTATACTGAACCATTATACCTAATAAGATGGTCAGTGAGTGTATATAATATAGATTGAATTAATAAATTGAATTATATGCAATATTTAATTAGTATTACTGTAAGAATTTGTTAATCAGCTAAAGTCTGTGTGATGCAGTATTATAATGCTGAGGAGGAGATATGAAAAACTACTGTACATAACTCAAACACATATTCATCCAGCAAGATAATGTATCTTAAAGTATAATAATAAGGATAAAGCCTTCTCATTGACCAAACAACGTGGTTAACAGAAACGAGCATTAATGATTAGAATGAATTAGGATTAATAATTACAATCACAATTTTTGTTTGCCAGGTAAGGGTCATTTCAGGTTAAGTGACTGAGATGAAGGCAACAAGAAAAATGTTGGTGAAGATTCTCAGTCATTCAGGTTTGGTTACCCGAAGGTTGAATCATGTCAACCGGACTTCAACATTTTGCTACTTATCCAGCAAAAACTACAGTCTTAATACAAGTGAATGTAAAATGCTGCAAATCATGCATAAAGTAATAATCCGAGCAATAGTCATTAACGTAAAAAATGGCTAACCTTTTCTTTCCCTCCACATTTCCCTGCAAACCTCCATTCAACTTCTTTAATCTTCTGCTAATTTGTCAATTCATAAATAATCTGTTGTGCTGTTGTGTAACAGTCATGTCTGCTGTTAAGTCTGGTAATCGATCTGATTCCAACTCTGCTATTCATTTAATCATTAATTACAGCCTTGCAATTTTATTCGTGTTCCCCTTTTGTCTTTTTGTTAGTTGTAGTGTTAATAATTAATGAATCTAGTTAAAAGTGAACTTGTTTGCATTTGTTTTGTGTAAAGATTGAATCATGTCAACTGGACTTCTTTATCTTGTTTAGAAACATCACTACTTATCCAAGCAGCTTCTTCATTCAGAATAAAGTGACCAGGGAAACCAGGTATATCCTGCAGAGTAGGTCTTTGTTCCACCCTGGCCTGATTAGGCTTGTTAATCTGGGAGGTGGCAACAGGATGGAGCCATCAAGTTGTAACAATTAAGACCCTAACTCCCTAAACCCCTAAAATGGGAGTCGTTAGGTGTGGCCCTCTTGGTGGATGTGTGAAGTGGTCTTAATCTTCCTGGGGGTGGGTGAAAGGGGAGCATGAAAAATGGGAGACAGCTTGAGCCTGAGGCCTCCTCCTCTGTTGAGAGGACGTACTCTTCTCTGTCCAAAATGTGGACCATGTCATCCTCAAACGAGTGTCCTTTGTCCTTCGGGTGTAGGTACACTGCTTACGCTGGTCCTGAGGTGTTGCTTCTCCTGTGCTGGGCCATCCTCTTGTGTAGAGGCCGTTTGGCTTCTCCAGTGCAGAGCTCCGAGCACTCTGCACTGGACTGCATACACTAGGTTGCTCTTCTTGTGTTTCTGTGTTTGGTCTATTATATAATTTGTGTTTAATTACTTGTTTTATGCTTGTTTTCCATCTAGACCTTTACAACCCATTGCTGATTACCCGGATCAGGTGTGTTCACTCAAAGGTGGTGAAAGAGTGTGAGGGCCCAAGAGACAAAGACTGAAGGCATGGTGGAGTCAGGGAATGTCCAGTGGTAGAGGGTTAATGTTACCACCTCACACCACGAAATGTTATCAGTTAGATCCACGTGGCTGTGTCTTTTCTAAAGTTGCACATTTTCTCTCTGCTTGTGTCGGTTTCCACCAGGTACTCTGGTTTCCTCCCACAGTCCAACATGTGCATGTTAGCTTAACCGGTGACTATAAATTGCCTGTAGGTGTGAATGTGAGTGTGTATGGTTGTCTGTCTTAGTATGTCTCTTTGTGTTAGACCAGAGATTGATTGGTGACTTGTCCAGAATGTACCGTGCTTTGCATCCAGTTACAAGCAGCATACAGTAAGAAATTGGAAAAGTAAATAACTGTGTAAAAACCTTTATGATTTGAATAGAAACCTCAAAAACACTACACAATAAATGTAACTTATTGACATAAAAAAGGACACAGCTGAACTCAAACCTAACAAATCCCCAGGTTGTGTCTTGACTAAATTGATACTGAAATCCTAGACCATCAAATTGATTGAAATGTACATTTATAAAATTACATGCCTCAAGAGGAAACCTGTTATAAAAGTGTTTCTATCAGACACTGACTTACTTCTATCAGGGACTCAAATCAGAAAAAGCTACAAAATGCATGAGATATTTGTCTGACTGTGATTGAATGTAACTTTATAGATTAATTGACATATTATTGACCGCAATGTTACAGACCTCTGACTTCTTCCTCTTTCTCGTTATTTATTTAGAAGCATGTTCTTCTCATGTTCATTTTACATTAAAATCATATAATTTTATGAGTATTTACATTACTGACTCATCTGATTATATTTTATTAATCAATTAATCCATAAAATCACTTTCCAAAAGCCTAGGTGACATTTAGCTTGACTGATTGTCTGACCCTTCAAATCATACACAAACTACTATCAAAACTGGCCACCAGAAAACATTTGGTGCTGTTGGCTCAAAATAAATTATTCACACAAAAAAACAAATTGATAAGAATAGCATTGATACAATGCAAAAGGTGCATGCACCCTATGTCAGGGGGATGATCTGTAAACCGAGTAAAACCCACACACCCCAGTTGCCCACTTCAGTCACTGATATTCACTCAAGCTAGCAGGTGACTGGGCCGTTCAGTCATGATTACTGTGGTGGTGGTGTTGAGGTTTCTTATTTAACTACAGTGGCTTCGATAACATACACAAACACATATGTCTCACAGGAACAAAACTTAAAATGTTACTTGTATGACATTTTTTGTTTCAATTATTTTTGTTTCTCACCTCTCTTTCAAATTGGGCTTGGTCATCCTCTGTGTCATCCTTTTATAGTAAAGGTCATGGGGGAATGTACCAAGACTGGTATGGATGGGGAGCAGTTGCTATGTCTTTGGAAGAAAGCTATTAATAATAACTATATTACCAATGATAATAATTGCAATTGTGGCAAAGGGCTTCATTTAAACTGAAGCCAAAATCTGTGGCTTCAGTTTAAATGAAGCCCTTTGCAAAGAAACGGATCATTGTTATTGAGGATGGTAATCATTATTGAACTTGCTTCTTCTCCTTTCTTTCGCACCATGTCAATCACATCTCGTGCTTTGTCTTGTCTGGATTTGATCCTGGCTTCTTCACCCTCAGCATCAGTTATAACCCTGTATTGCTGAAGATCATCCAGCAGCTTGTTGAGAACAGGATCAGACACCCTCTCAACAAAGCTTGACCGTGCCCCTTGCAGCTTCTTCTCCGCTGAGACCTTGTTCCCCATCTGTGGCTGAGTTTCATCTGGACGGGGATGCGGTGGTGAAGCTGGAAAAAGAATATGGTCATATTTTAACATAAACGGGGAAGCAAGTGGAATTTTAAAAAGTAAATAAGAGCATGCCCATTACTTTAAAGGACAAAACCTAGTGATCTCAGAACTTTACAGCTTTCATTTAGCTCTGATCTGTTTGTTACCAAACATACATCCATCAGCCACCCAGTATTATGGTGGGTTAATGTTGTGGCTGCAATAGCACCAGGTGGTATTAGTGTTGCTGCTGATCGGTGCACTGTAATACTCGCTGAAAAGGTTCTTTCATTTCCCAAAATATTGGTGCAGTGGTTTTTAAGGGTTCTAGATAACACCTGCTTTAGTTATGTGTTAAGTAATAATATTACTTATGATAGTAACCAAAGCCAATTACTCAGGATCCTTTTATTTGGACGTGGCAGATCCTCGATAAAATGAACAATGCTGGATATTTTAGTAAAAACCATGATCCGAGAGAGAGAGAGAGAGAGAGAGAGAGAGAGAGAGAGAGAGAGAGAGAGAGATCATTGCCCCAATATCCCAACAACAATTACATCTAAAATGTTATTTTGGCCGAATCTAAGTACAAACCAAAAGCTCCTGAGTGGTTTGTGATGGATCTGCTACCGGGACAACAAGCTCAACATGACTTTGGATTAACCAACATATCCTGAATCAAGTTCAATCATCAACAAACGTATCCAGTTAACCGGTAATTCAGATACAGGGAATGGTGTCCAGCTCTCTTCACTTTCATTATGTCTATAATCAGCTGCTGTGTCTATACTACAGACTGTAGCCTGTACTGCAGTTGTCAGAATTCCGGCTGTGACATTAGTCTTTTGAATATAGCATTTAAAAATAAAAGCATCATGTGCCTTTGTTCATACAGCTGCATAGTCCTAGTGACAGTTGTTCTGTGTTAATGGGATACAGTGGGATGCAGTAAGAGGAGTCACATCTCTGACTCTGTGTCTGAAATCCTTTACAGCCTGAGTGATGATGTCTTTACCGGGGAGATAAAGACAGTGCTGCCAAACTTGTGTCCCGTCTGGATCTTGAACCATTAAAGTCACTTCCTCTGTGCTTGTTGTCAGGGTGATCTCAAATGATGCATGATAATTTGGTCCAAAATTCTTAAAGAAATGTGCATGCTGAAATACAATGGAAACCATTAAATACAAATAAAAGGTTCATTATTGATGTGTTGCTAATTTGGTCAATTAAAAATTTGCTGTCAGAAGAAGCAATGTCTAATACTCACCGGAGGCTGGATTCTGTAGCTCTCTGGGTCACTGTGGAGACTGTAATGTTTGTCAATGTGAAGTTGACACAAAGACGGGGCCTGGATGTACTCAGAATTATCATGTTGTGCTTTTACCTTCAGTGATATCAGAACATTTTGTTAGAGGGATTTAAGGTTAAATAGTATTATTCAAACAAAAGTAACAAGAAGCAGTGACAGAGCGTTTTACCTCTTGCAGAGGCACATTGCTCGGTAGCAGAATCACACTGAGGATGAGATGTTCTCTGTATGTTGGTCGCAGAAACAGCAGGACTTGGCCATTTACCGGGGTCGTCACAATCTTCTTGAACATGTCGCGTACAATGCCAAAGTGAGAGAGGTGCGGGATGTCTATGACCACATGGGTGTCAGTAATTTCCAGTGGCTGTACGATGCTCATGCCATCATTAGTGATGTGGACAACAGAGAGGCTTTCGGAGACTAGTGCTGTGAATATCAAGGAACATACAACATAATTATACGTTATTTTCATGTTCATTATTGACACCTTGGATAAATACAAAAATAGACATTTCTGTTGATTCATTGAGTAATTACATTACTTACCAGGATAAGGTTCACAGTGTGGGAGTTGCAGCTGACAGATGGAGCCCTGAGGACAAGTGATGCTGAAAAGAGGTCCTCCAGGTAACTTACCAGCCAGTTGGAGGACTGTGTCATCCCAAGGCTTAGTGTTATACACAACTTCACCCTCATGAGTCACATTAAATACCAGCCCAGTCAAAGAACACTGGAACACCCCTGAACTGGGGAACCTGAACCTGTAAGGCACAGAATGGTTTAAAGAAACACGACTTTATAACAATTTGGCTCTTAATTTCCAAGTTTCATTCAAAGTTTTAAAAAAGGCTTCACCTGGTGTCAGAATATAATCCATGCCAGTAAGCACCATAGTTTGGTATATACCCTCTCCTCCAACATATTGCTCTCATTCTAAAGGCCTAAATAGGGATGGTTTGCAGAGTCCTGTAATGTCTCACACTAATGCTACGTGTAGCTCTTTATATCTCTGCACAATGTGATGTGATCTTCTCTAAAGCTACAAATAAAAACAAACAACATTTCTAATATTTCTATTATCTTTTTATGTCTTCATTGAACAGACCCATTAAACCAACAAAGTGAAAGTGGAAAAATTAAAACTGTTTTATTTACAGGTTAAACCACCTTCGGCAGAAATAATCTCAACTTAGTTTTTCTTTCCACTGTATTTAATAATTTAAATGCACTTTAACACAGATTTTTTTTGGGTCTAACCCTAAACCAGTGTACAACTAACCAAACTATGGTGTTTTCATTTGCCTTTTGTATGGCTAGGTATTAATTTTGTTACTTTTATGGCACAAAACAAATTGCTTCAATCCTATTAGTATTATAGTACAAAAATCCAATCAAATAAAATATTAATAAATAGAGACTGTCTGTAGTTAATTACTATTAATCACAAATTACTTTCTTTAGTACTAAGCAAATTATCTACATTTCAGTTAAAGTACAAAAGTACTTCACTAAGAAAACAATATATATTAAACAATTATGATTATGGTATTTATGGCATAAGGGTCAAAGATCATTATTGGTAAAGCTGGAGCTGATTATAACCACTTTCTGTCCTGAGAGGTGGTTAAGCTGTAATGATACATCATCAGTTATTAGTTCATAATATTTAAAAGAGAAAAAAAACCCAGGTGGTGTTAATTTCATGGCTAAGGTGTAATATATTTAATGACTTTTATTACCGGTATGAAATGCCAGTTCTTTTTGTTTTCACCTCAGGTGTGAAGCTTGAGTGAGCCTGGAAACATAGAGACAAAATAAAGTTAATTGTTTTGTTCACTGATTTTACTGTGTGATGTGGTGCTATAAGAAACAAATATTGTATACTAACAGCATTAATATCCTGCCTGACTACACTGGTCAGGGCCAAAGAGGATCCAAAGAAAACGGTGAACACCGGGTAGAGAGGCTCAATAAAAGTGGTGTGAAAAGTATGAAGGAGAATTTTTGTGTCACCAGACAGCCAGTAGAAAGACAGAATGCCAGACGGCCAGTCTAAAAACAGTCCCAGTCTTCTTGATCTGGCGAGGAATGCTTGGACATCAATGATGGGAACAGGTATAAGAGTCTCCTTATGACCGTCATAGAAAGAATAACCATCCCATCCAGTGACACTGTAACACCAGGCCTTGTCACTCCGTATAATGTTTGCGTCCAACAATCCTTTCCGCTCTAAGCTCTTATATACCACACCAATATTCACACACCCTTCCCACTCCACCTCCCAGTAGCAGCGTCCCGTCAAACCCTCTCTACAGAGGACTTGCCTCTCTTCATCAAATCTATCTGGGTGATCAGGATATGGCTGCTTCTCCTTAGTGTGGATCACTTTCCTGTTGCACTCAGAAAGAAGTAGGTGTTCATTCACTGTGTTGGGGTCAAGGGTGAGATCACAGGCATCTATCAAAGAAATAATAAGAGTTAAGCTTTAGTTCTGACCATTTATTACAGCAGAGTAAAAATGGAGTGAGTAACACCCGGAGCAGCTTACACTCGTGCAGAAGATGTGGGTTTGCCCAATGCTCTTCATTATGGTCCATACTGAGACAGAGGAACACCGTGAGACAGTGCTTTTATTCTTGCTGTCATTAGCTTAAAAAGCATTAGAAAAGCATTTGCAAGAAGAAAGTACAGATGCATTTCTAGATGCAATAATGTGTTGAAAAAACATGTTTTGGTACTGCTTTAAATTACTGCTCATAACTTACCGTGTAACTAAACCAAAATTAAGAGGGCGCATTTCTGTAATAATGGTATTTCTGTAGACTTGTTGGTGTCTGGTAACAAAATCCAAGTTTAGAGAATAAGGTCATAAACAGGGAACTTGAATATACTAAGCAATTCCCAACAAATTATATTAACTATATTCTATAATTACATTGTATAACATTTATGTTCCACTGCAATGTGCCTTGAAGGATGGTAGTGGTAGTGGGTTGAAGCTGTTTTAGCTATTTGATTGGATTTATTTAGTTGACTGGTTTAGTTACAAAGCAAGTTCCAAGCTTAAATCTAAAGCATTTTTTTAATGTGAAGGCTCAACAGTATACTTACTTGAGTTTTTCCAGTCTACATTGTGGGTCATCCAGTCTCTCAGAGAGCAGCTTCACTCCTGTCTCTCCTGGGTAATTGTAGCTGAGGTCCAGCTCTCTGAGATGGGATGGGCTGCATCTCAGAGCTGAGGCCAGAGAGGCACAGCCTTCCGCTGTGATCCCACAGCTTGACAGTCTGCAGACATGAGGATTCTTATTAAAACCTGCGCCTCATACAGCCAATTCTGCACAATATCTAATGAGCTGCATTAGGAGGCCATGCCACACAGATTATCAGTACCTTAGTATCTCCACCCTACATTTTGCGCTGGCCAGTCCAGCACAGAAAAGATGCACTCCTAAATCCTTAAGGTCATTGCGACTGAGGTCAAGCGTTCTCAGCTGAGAATTGGAGCTGAGAATCGTGGCAAACACTTGACAGCATTTACTTTTCAGGTAACAACCACGCATGCTGCAATCAAGACAAATATACATCATGATTGACTATTATATTAACAAGAGAACAAGATGAAAATGTGATCCTACTGCAGTACATATACAGTCCCAGCTACTTGGAAATGCTGCTCTCTGTCAAAAGGCAGCCGTTTTTCACCATTCAAGTTTCTCCTGTTGCCTAATAAAACAGATTGAGCATTAAATGTGAGCAATGCTCATGTTCATCTTCTTTTGTTGCAATCCGATATGTTTAATTTACTTTGTTAAATAGTGCTCTTTCAGCGCATTAGTGCAAAACACTGCAATTTATTTAAATAATATTTTAACATATTTCACTCACAATTTACTAAAAAAAAAAAAAAAAACTTACCTGAATTCCTCCAGTTTACATACTGGGCCAATCAAGGCAGAAGCTATAATAGTTAGCAGGCTTAACTCATCGTTGACTTCTTCATACTTTTTCTTCTTCTCCCCCTCCTTTAAAAAATATCCACTATAATCCCGTGGATAACCATATATGCAGTCAGTCAAGTCCAGCACTCTTAGAGGTGATTGTTTTGACTGAAGGATGGAGGCCAGTGTATGGCAGTTCTTAGAAGACAGAGCAAACCCAGACAATCTGTACAAGACATCACAAATTCTTTATGAGTGCATACTCATCTTATGAGTATATCTTATGTATATCTTATGTAAGAATTACAAGAATTGCAAATGTAAGGCTACAAAAATAGAAGTCAGGAGAACTTCTTTGTGATGATGAACTTACCTCAGTGTTCTCAGTTTACAGTGAGGATTTGCCAGTAAAGCGAAGACAGTGTCAGGGACAGGAACGATGGCATTAGAAAAACACACCAGGCAAAGTTCTTGCAAGCACGAGTCTGCTGACTGAAGTATGGAGAGTAGTGTATCCAGGCAATGACCATCCAAGTGCTCACTCTTGAGTCTGTTACAAATCAAATCAAAACAAACCAAATATTAGCTTAGCTATGAGAGACAGTGACAACTGTGTGTTTATGCTTTGATACATACAATCATTAAAGAATAAAATATATACACTAAAAATCAGTAGTTTGTTCTCTCAGAGGGAAACGCTGAGACGGACCCTCATCACAGTTGACTGAAGTGACTTTTTGGTGTTTAATCAGAATTCATATGGTACTTACACAGCTTTCTTGCAGTTCTTCATTTGCACGACAAGCTTCCAAGTCCCCATAAATGGTGTTATGCATTTTGTCAGATCAAGTTCTTCAAGCTGTTCCCCAGATATCTGCAGCAAGGTGGACAGTACTGCACAATCAATGGGTGAGAGTCTTACTCCTGAAGTTAGATACATGCTGATGTCATTCTGAAAGCTCTCTTCTTTAAGCTCAAATTTGCAGAGGAAAAGGTTCATGCACCTCTCTGCTGGGATGTTTCCTGCATTAAAGTTTCTTAGGTATCTCTTCATGGCCTCAACTGTGTCCGAGCAGCTCTTTGTCTGTGGTAATAAACCTTGTAGCAATGTCTGACTGGAATCCAACGAGAGTCCAAGGAAAAAGCAGAGAAACAGATCAAGCTGACCTTTTTCACACTGCAAGGCTTTATCCACAACCCTCTTCTGCAACTCAAGCAAGTCCAGATCTGTAGGGTCAACACCCAGAAAAGACTTCAAAGTGCTGCTGTTCTTTGTCACACAGCAGTGGAACATATAAAGAGCTGCAAGAAACTCCTGAAAGCTTAAATGCACGAAGCTAAACATCTTTTTCTGGTACAGACCGCGTTCTTGCTTCAGGATTTCTGAACAAAACCCACAAAACACCGAAGTGTCGTCAACATTAATGTCACATTCTCGGAGGTCCTCTTCATAGAATATGAGGTTTCCTTTCTGCAGCTGTTCGAATGCTAACTTGGAGAGATTTAAACTCACGGCAGCATTTTCAGATTTTGAGGTCTCCTTTGAGATTTTTTCCCCATATTTCTGTGTTGTTCGTTGTGTTTGAATAAGTAAATAATAAATGTACAACTCTGTCATTGTCGTCATCTTTTGACTCCTCTGGTCACTCCATCCTTTATATACCTCAGCAGTGATCCAACAGAAGATTGGGATATGGCCCATTAAATAGAAGCTTATCATTCCTCTGAGACAAGACATGACTTCATTGGCTTGGCCCCTGAATCTCTTCCTAAAGTAGTCTTCCTTCTGTTGGTTGTTGAATCCTTGCACTTCTGTCATCTGGTCAATGTATTTAGAAGGAATCTGACTGACTGCTGCAGGTCTGGAAGTTACCCAGAGCAGGGCATTAGGCAGCAGGTTCCCTTTGATGAGGTTTGTAAGCAAGACTTGTACTGTTGATTTCTGATCTATTTCACTCACTCGCTGACCCCCATCAAAGTCAAGTGCAAATCTACTTTCATCCAAACCATCAAGGATTATCAGAACTTGCCTGTTACCAAGTTGTTGTGGATCTTTTAATAGTTTCAGTTCAGGGTAGAAGTGAAGAAGAAGCTGCAGAAGACTGTACTCACCCACTTTGACCATGTTCAGCTCTCTAAAAGGGAGTACAAACATGAACTCAATGTGCTGGTTGGATTTTCCCTCTGCCCAGTTTAGGGAGAAGTTTTGGACGGCTACAGTCTTTCCAATGCCAGCTATCCCTTTTGTCATCACACTGTGGATGGACCTGTATTTTGCATCTTGTTGCTGGGGAGTGTTTCTTCTCGGGTTGAAGATATTCAGAGGGTTGATCTTCTCGTAGTCTGGCACCACCTGTGCCGATCTCTCATCTGGGATGTTAAACTGATCCAGAATCTCATGTTGTTTGTAAGCATATGCCTCAGTCTGTTGAGTTATGTAGAGTCTTGTGTAGATATTCTCGAGTCGAGATTTACTGGCGGATGTACCCTCACATATTAATGTGAACTTTTCTCTCAGATGGGCTTTAAGTTTCTCTTGAACATCATGCAAACTCCTTTCAATGTCAGACGGTCTGTCAGTAGGTTCAGAATGTCTGCCTGCCTCTCTTCCGACTGCATGTGGTTTGTCAAGTTGTAATGATAAAGTCCTATAGCTCTCGCTTATTTTCTCCCTATAGGGGAGAAAATAAAATTAATTTTAACTTGCCACATGCATATACAGTACATCCACAGGTGTGTGGGAATAACGACTTTTTCATCTTTTGAAATGACCCTTTCCCTCTTTCAAAGGCCGTTAGCTCATCTTGTTTTTGTTTTTTTGTGCTGTTTTATTTTTATTTTCAGTGAGTTGTAGAGAGAAAGACAGGAAGACAGTGAGAGAAGGTACAAAATCAGCTGAAACTGAACTGTAACTGGTCGCCTACCAAGGCACTCATTTTATCAGGGGTGCTTATAGATTTTGTTGGTTGCTGGGCTGCAAGATAAATTTGGTGCAGTGGGCACAGTTACAGCTGACTTACACCGTGCTGTTCAATGTCAGGAAATCCCCAGATTTGTGAGGCTATGGGAAGAGAGTTGTAAATGTTCTGGACTAACTTGACATATACAAATACCTCTAGTCTGTTATTATAGTAACATTTGCAAAGAAAAGCAAAAATGTAGAGTAGGATCCAACCTAATGTTAGTATTAGAGATTAGATTCAGATTGTGATTTACAGTATATTCTCTTCCCTTTGACTGACAGTCCTGGGGTCCCCAGGGTCTGCAATTGAATTACTGGTCAAGTGAGCAGCTTTCAGTGGAATTCATGTGGCACCAGTTCTTTCACCTATAGTGTTAACATAAACATGATTCCTGCATGCATTTCAGAATAGCCACTAAGGTGGTGGACAGCCAAAGCAGAAAATATGGATTTGACTGAGCTGACAGAGGCAGCTCAGTCAAATCTTTTTTTTAATTTTTAAAGGTTGTCATATGGATGGCTGCAACTTGCCCCATCTCATGCTTTTAAAGTATTACATACATTTGAGTCGCAAAGAATGACTATTCATTACTGATTCATTTTGTTGATTGTTTTAATTAAAATGTCAGAATGCCAGTAAGCATTCCACATAGCCAAATGATTGTCTTTTCATGTCTAATCAGCCAAATATCTGAACAGCAAAAACAAAAAGTTGTTGAGGACTGGGTTTCCTATATAAATGTTTTACAAGATGGTGGATGTCACATTCAGCATTGTGCTGACATTAAAAGGTGACTTTACATCATGCTATTTCATAAACTATGCGCTTACCTTTCCTCTAACTGATCTTTATCCTCGGTGATTGCCTCCTCTGCTTGAAGCTTTCTCTCGTTGCCTGCCATCTTCCTTACAGCCAGGAAGCAGCCAAAGCCAAAAGCCAAACTGAAGTGAAACTGCAATGAAGGGATTCTGAGAGGCAGACGAAACGAGGGTAGAACGGCATTTCCCGTACTGTACAAAACGTTTTACTTACATACCGAACAATAAAGAGTTCATTCTTGGCTTAACGCAATTTACGTAACTTTGGTTATAAGACTGAGGTTATGTTATCTCCCCGCCTCCCTCTGCTGTGTGAATTGTTTAGCGTATGACAGGTCACAAACCAGTGAGAGCAACTTTCGGAGCCGTTTCTCTGCACGTCTCGTGAAACGTCATCCGTAAAAGCCCAAGTACTTTTTTAATTCAAAGTTTTTTTTTTAAATTAAGCTGTATTGAAAAGTATAGTATCCGACGTTCAAAAAATGAGTTTAAATTCATTCTTCCAGTGGTTAAGAAAGTATTTTTAAATGAAGAATTTACCCAGTAACAATAAATTATTAACAACAAGGTCCAGTTTTTAATCCAGAACAAAAATACCAAATTTCATACATATTTCCAACCAAAGGAAATGTATAATAATCCCTTTCATGTCTCTCCAAAAGGAATAGTCTAATTCACAGAGAAACAGATTATCTACATGCTGAATCAAAGTTCGTATATAACCACGTGCAGATCAAACACCCGAAAGTGTTCTAGCTCCGCCCATTTTCTTGAGGATGCGTTGTGTCCTGATTTATGTGGACTTGCTGTATGTATCCCATAATGCCTTGGGCGCCAACCAGCGCTCTTGGCGGGTAGTGTAATCCAAGCTGAGAGTTGAATATAAATTCTTTTTGATACTGCAATTTTTTTTCATATTATACCGCCTCGGATGTATAATATGTGGAATGTGTTCAAATAATTTGTTTTTGTAAATTCGATGTGCATTTTCGGCACCGTGAGAACCGTCCTGCCGATGAGATAACGGTAATCTCAGCAGCCAGCAGCCCAGATTCTCAGAGGACCTGAAGGACATCGCCCTCCGTCATCCTGGGGGACAAAAGACTTATCTCAGTAAGTTGTGTAGTTCCCTGTTTTTAGTAGCTGATATATGTTGATGCCAGTCTAAAGGAAAATGTATATATTTTATTGGATATTACAAATTACCTTGGATTTACACAAATGATATAGAAATACACATATGCATATAAAGGGTTATATAAAGGAAGACTTAAGTAATGCAGTGTCTTGAATTGTTGTTAATATGTCGGCCTACATACAGAACCAAATTAGACCCAATTATATTCTATAATAATAGGTCTCCAAAAGCTAGGACACTCTCATTTCCATAAAGAGAAAATGCTATCATTTGTCAATCATTATTAATCACACTTTCTTTTTAAACTGGGATACTATACAATGACAATATGCCATAATTGTGTACTGCTAATAGGTCACATTTATTCATATTTAAAGTCAAACCAGACACTTATAAGAGTAAAACATCTTAATCAAGGGGACGTAGAATTTAGATTCATTTCTAAAAAAGACGAAGTTGTTGTTTGTGTGCATCCATTGTTTTGATGCTGTGCTCCATTCAATGCTGAAGTTTGAAGTACATCAAAAACTACTCTTTCTTAACAGAACCATGTTGTGCAACAGAGCATGGTGAAAAAAGTGCAACCAACGATTTAATCCCAGCCCTTTGTAAGAGCCACTCCCAAAATTCATGCAAACCACTAGTGTCAGTGTCAAACCATGGAAGTTCCTTTATAACTGTTGGTAAGCACAAACGAATGAAATGGCTTTAAAGATTGCTTATTATGTCCCTCTTGTTTATGACTGCCACATTATATGAAATGTGTGTGTGAGTGTGTGAAGCGGGTAAAAGCAGTCGTCCACGGACCACAGGTTCAGTGGTTGGAAAAAACTGTGCCAAATCAACATGCAGACAATGATCCTGTGGCGACCCTGAACTCATGGGATAAGCCGAAAGGACCGAAAAAGTAAAAATTAAAAAAAAAGTGTGTGAGAGTGAGTGAAAAGGGCAAAATTGACATGTTTTAGTGCAAAGTAGTTGCTGTGGTGTGTACTGCTGTTCCCATTAGACTGGACATGTTGTATAAACACCTTGGTCTTCATCTCTCTCCCTCTATTAGAGTATTTCTTTTAGCAGGTTTGGCAACTAAAATAAAAGCCTCAGTTTATGATGGTGATCTCAGCACTGACACTGAAACTGGCTGTCAGTGCTTACTTTTTGTTTTGTGTCTGCTTATTGTCTGCAGTACTGTACTGTAGTTTACACAGATAAAGTAATGATATCCCCCAGCTGTCTTCACTCAGTGGATAGCATTATGATGAAACTATGAATCCTAGCCCCTTGTGAGGTAACAGTTAGATCCTGTTTATCGTGCAGCTAGTTATTCTGCAACGCTAGTTACTGCAATGCTTTGTTGATGGGGTTACCGATATGCATAATCAAACCCTTGCAGATGATCCAAAACGCACCAGCTCGCCTCATTTTTAATCAGCCAAAAAAGACCCATGTCACACCACTTTTTAGATCTCTACACTCGCTTCCTGTAGCTGCTCGCATCAGGTTCAAAGCTCTGTCGCTTGCTCACAGGGTGGTTAACTCGACAGCTCCCGCTTACCTCAACTCACTCATTCAAGTCTACAATCCTTCCCGCCCACTGCGGTCTGCTAACGAATGACGTCTGTTGGTCCCAGCACCGCACAGAAGACACCAAGCAAAACTTTTTTTTAGCGCAATGATCCCACGATGGTGGAACGACCTACCAAACTCTGCACGCTCAACAGACTCTCTCCCAGTATTCTAAAAACTGCTGAAAACAGAAGTCTTCCGCATCTTCCTATGCACTTAAATCTCTTAAAAAAAAGAAAAAAGAAAAAAAAATCAATCCTTTCTGCTCTTTCTCGCACTTGCATCTGGTGAACTGTGAACACTTGTCTGATAGGACTTTGCTTTGATGTTTTCTCCTTGACTTAGATTTTTGCTGCCTTGTACCTCACTTGTAAGTCGCTTTGGATGAAAGCGTCTGCTAAGTGACTTAATGTAAATGTAAATGTTATAGTATCTCCTTCTGCAACATGCAGAGCCTTCTAAACCACAGCTACCCTGCAGCATTAGGTGACTGAATGGCCCCTTTAAGTTGATGTATGTATTTATCTGCAAAGCTTGATATTGTAAAACAACATCTAGCACTGCAAAGTAGTAGTAAAGCAATAATTAAAGAATTAGTCACATTAACAACAAAATCCGTGAGTCTCTGTGGTCTGTAACATCCTGTTTTCAGTTAGTTAATAGTTACAAAATCTTGAAAAAAGCTTGATAATCTTAGGTTTAAAAGCTAGATAAGTTTGATAT
Source organism: Channa argus (assembly GCF_033026475.1). Lineage (NCBI taxonomy): Eukaryota > Metazoa > Chordata > Actinopteri > Anabantiformes > Channidae > Channa > Channa argus. Next base: position 28,303,077 of record NC_090199.1, on the reverse strand, counting down.
TTAGAGTAAATGGTTATTTGAAAAGTATATTTCAACTTTTGTATACAGCCTAAAGATTTAAAGATTTCTCTAAAGCCTATTGAGAGAAACAATTTTCACCTTGTTTAGATGCTGGCTTACATTTGTTCAGCAAACACTTGATGCTGACACTAGGTGGCATCAAGTTCATATGTGACCTTACACTTCTGCACAAGTACAGTAAATGAAATCAAAGGTGATATTGTTCTTCTTGGCGAAGATATAAACTTCCCCAAGTCCAACAGAAATCGGTCTTTGCATAAGTTATTAAGATCCTATATTGTGTAGAAGCCTTTTTGGCACTAATTACAGCTTTAAATCTTCTTGGTAAATCTCTACAAGCTTTTAACACCTAAACTTACTGCAGGTAGTTTCCTCTAAAGTCCCAAGAGATGTATGAAAAGCTGATGAAGTGCCATCCTCAGGTCTCTTTGTAGATGTTCTCTATAGATGTAGCTTTGGTTGGACATTTGCCCTGAAACCATTCCAGTATTGTATGTTTGGTTCAGTTAACTGTTGTGCACTCTGGAGCTGGTTTCCTTGAAGGACTTAATTATCCTTTTCTCAATTCTGACCAGCTTATTCACTGTAGTCATAGTATGTGAGGAACAGTGTTCAGATATGGTAAATGGTCTGCACTGCACTTATATAGCACTTTTCTACCTATTGGCACTCAAAGTGCTTTACACTGCTTCTTATTCACCCATTCACACTCACAATCACAATCACACACACACACACACACACACACACACACACCGATGGGGGAGCTGCTATGCAGCTGGCCAACACTCACCAGGAGCAACTAAGTTGGGGTTCAGTGTCTTGCTCAAGGACACTTTGACATGTGACCAGAGGAGCCAGGGATTGAACCAACAACTGCGAGATTGGTGGACAACCGCTCTACCTTCCTGCGCCACAGTCGCCCCCACTGATATAGTAATATAGTGATATGTTTGGAGTTTAATGCTTTGTCAAATGCAATCATTTGTCAATCATTATTAATCACACTTTCTTTTTAAACTGGGATACTATACAATGACAATATGCCATAATTGTGTACTGCTAATAGGTCACATTTATTCATATTTAAAGTCAAACTAGACACTTATAAAAGTAAAACATCTTAATCAAGGGGACGTAGAATTTAGATTCATTTCTAAAAAAGACGAAGTGGTTGTTTGTGTGCATCCATTGTTTTGATGCTGTGCTCCATTCAATGCTGAAGTTTGAAGTACATCAAAAACTACTCTTTCTTAACAGAACCATGTTGTGCAACAGAGCATGGTGAAAAAAGTGCAACCAACGATTTACTCCCAGCCCTTTGTAAGAGCCACTCCCAAAATTCATGCAAACCGGTTCCCTCTCTGTCAGTGTCACACCATGGAAGTTCCTTTATAACTGCTGGTAAGCACAAATGAATGAAATGAATGAATTGCTTATTATGTCCCTCTTGTTTATGACTGCCACATTATATGAAATGTGTGTGTGAGTGTGTGAAGCGGGTAAAAGCAGTCGTCCACGGACCACAGGTTCAGTGGTTGGAAAAAACTGTGCCAAATCAACATGCAGACAATGATCCTGTGGCGACCCTGAACTCATGGGATAAGCCGAAAGGACCGAAAAAGTAAAAATTAAAAAAAAAGTGTGTGAGAGTGAGTGAAAAGGGCAAAATTGACATGTTTTAGTGCAAAGTAGTTGCTGTGGTGTGTACTGCTGTTCCCATTAGACTGGACATGTTGTATAAACACCTTGGTCTTCATCTCTCTCCCTCTATTACAGTATTTCTTTTAGCAGGTTTGGCAACTAAAATAAAAGCCTCAGTTTATGATGGTGATCTCAGCACTGACACTGAAACTGGCTGTCAGTGCTTACTTTTTGTTTTGTGTCTGCTTATTGTCTGCAGTACTGTACTGTAGTTTACACAGATAAAGTAATGATATCCCCCAGCTGTCTTCACTCAGTGGATAGCATTATGATGAAACTATGAATCCTAGCCCCTTGTGAGGTAACAGTCAGATCCTGCATCTTCCTATGCACTTAAATCTCTTAAAAAAAAGAAAAAAGAAAAAAAAAATCAATCCTTTCGTGAACTGTGAACACTTTTCTGATAGGGCTTTACTTTGATGTTTTCTCCTTGACTTAGATTTTTGCTGCCTTGTACCTCACTTGTAAGTCGCTTTGGATGAAAGCGTCTGCTAAATGACTAAATGTAAAATGTAAATGTTATAGTATCTCCTTCTGCAACATGCAGAGCCTTCTAAACCACAGCTACCCTGCAGCAGTAGGTGACTGAATGGCCCCTTTATGTTGATGTATGTATTTATCTGCAAAGCTTGATATTGTAAAACAACATCTAGCACTGCAAAGTAGTAGTAAAGCAATAATTAAAGAATTAGTCACATTAACAACAAAATCCGTGAGTCTCTGTGGTCTGTAACATCCTGTTTTCAGTTAGTTAATAGTTACAAAATCTTAGGTTTAAAAGCTGACAAAAGTTTGATATTTAGAGTAAATGGTTATTTGAAAAGTATATCCACATTAATGTTACGGCTGTTGAGCGTGTCTCCAGTTACAAGTTCCTAGGGATCCACATCTCTGAGGTTCTGTCCTGGACTATAAACACCTCCAGTCTAGTTAAGAAGGCCCACCATCGCCTCTTCTTCTTGAGGACACTAAAGAATAATCGGCCGTTCTCGGATATTCTGGTGAACTTCTATCGCTGTGCAATAGAAAGTATCCTGACCAACTGTGTCACAGTCTGGTATGGGAGCTGCTCTGTTGCAGAGCGCAAGGCACTGCAGCGGGTGGTGAAAACCCCCCAGCGCATCACAGGGGACTACCCTTCAAGCCATGGAGGACGTCCAGATGAAACGCTGCCTGCGTCGAGCTCACAACATCTATAAGGACTCCTCTCATCCTGCCCATTGACTGATCACTCTCTTGCCCTCTGGCAGGCGCTTCAGGTGCCTCAAAACCAGGACTAGCAGACTGAAGAACAGCTTTTTCCCTAAAGCTGTGTCTTTACTGAACTCTGCACCCCGCTGATCCCTCTGCCCCTCATGTACTGGCCCCCCCATTATAACCCCCCCCCCACTTCCCAATGTCATTTGCACTCCTGAACTATTTACACATAACGTTTATGTTATGTTACCATTCATTTACAGTCACTATTGCACCTAAAAAAAAAAACAAAAAAAACAAAAAAAAACCAAACACTTACACTGCACTACTATCACTTTAAAGCGTCTGTTCATAATTTACTTGCACTATATCCATTGCACTACTGCCCACCATAGCCTTATTTATTTATTATTGTTATATTCTTACTTCTGTTTATAGCTCACCACAGTATATATCCATTTTCCTTAAATTTCTACTTATGTACATATCCACTTACAATACTAACTTATTTATTTATGCAATAACTGGATATCCTGCTTTTGCTGCTTTTGCACTCTTGGTTAGACCTAAACTGCATTTCGTTGCTTTGTACTTGTACATGTGTAATGACAATAAAGTTGAATCTAATCTAGTCTAATCTAATATTTCAACTTTTCTTTACAGCCTAAAGATTTAAAGATTTCTCTAAAGCCTCTTGAGAGAAACAATTTTCACCTTGTTTAGATGCTGGCTTACATTTGTTCAGCAAACACTTGATGCTGACACTAGGTGGCATCAAGTTCATACGTGACCTTACACTTCTGCACAAGTACAGTAAATGAAATCAAAGGTGATATTGTTCTTCTTGGCGAAGATATAAACTTCCCCAAGTCCAACAGAAATCGGTCTTTGCATAAGTTATTAAGATCCTATATTGTGTAGAAGCCTTTTTGGCACTAATTACAGCTTTAAATCTTCTTGGTAAATCTCTACAAGCTTTTAACACCTGAACTTACTGCAGGTAGTTTCCTCTAAAGTCCCAAGAGATGTATGAAAAGCTTATGAAGTGCCATCCTCAGGTCTCTTTGTAGATGTTCTCTATAGATGTAGCTTTGGTTGGACATTTGCCCTGAAACCACTCCAGTATTGTATGTTTGGTTCAGTTAACTGTTGTGCTAAAAGCAAACTCCCAGCTTCTGTTTTTATGCACTCTGGAGCTGGTTTCCTTGAAGGACTTAATTATCCTTTTCTCAATTCTGACCAGCTTATTCACTGTAGTCATAGTATGTGAGGAACAGTGTTCAGATATGGTAAATGGTCTGCACTTACACTGCTTCTTATTCACCCATTCACACTCACAATCACACACACACACACACACACACACACACCGATGGGGGAGCTGCTATGCAGCTGGCCGACACTCACCAGGATCAACTAAGTTGGGGCTCAGTGTCTTGCTCAGTGTCTTGCTCAAGGACACTTCGACATGTGACCAGAGGAGCCCGGGATTGAACCAACAACTGCGAGATTGGTTGACAACCACTCTACCTTCCTGCGCCACAGTCGCCCCCACTGATATAGTAATATAGTGATATGTTTGGAGTTTAATGCTTTGTCACCAGACCAGAGAGTCGTTGTCTCCATGCTCTCAAAATCTCAGAATGAATATGTTGTCTTTAAATTATTTGATATAAGTCATTATATAAATCATTATATTCTCTTTTTTCATTTTCCATTTTTGTTTTGAAAAATGGGGTTGGTAGTATAAAAATGTCTAAGCACATATCCAGCTCCTTATTATTCACTTACTATTCATCTAGCATATTCTTAAAGCCTTCTTATTTAATCCATGCAATTGTTATGATTGCTGAAAAACAACAACAAATTATAGTAGGATATGTGGTTTAGCAGCCCAGTCCGTAGTCCTCTACAAAAACAAAAGGTCGTAGTATTGAATGGAGTGTGATGACTTTTTCTTTAATAACAGACACAGACACACATACTGTGGTGTAAGTGGTGTGGGTCTTAGATAGTTGACTAGTGTTGTATTGAGTCAATGTGCTGTAATTCCCCTCTAGCCATTGTGAGGCTTTGGCAGCTTTACCACTTTACAATCTACGCCACCCCACTTTTCATACTATGCAAATTTGTGCAGGACATTGCACTTTTTCACTGTTTTGGGGACTTCTAATGATGAGCATTTGTACTAGCTGAGCACGTATTATGTTAGGTAGGGCTACGTTTGCATCGCCTTATCTAGGGGATGTCTGTGTGTTCCACTGCAAAATGACAGAATCAATTGTTTTTGCTATGTCTTGCTGAGTTACTGGCTGTGTGTGTGTGTGTGTGTTTGCGGGGAAGCTTTTGTAAGCTCCTACAGATTTTGGAGCACTGTAGTGATTATTAATACCACTGATCATGTTCATGGCTGCATGACTTTCTCAAGCACACTAAACTACAGCCTTCCTACTTGTTGTAATGTAATTTTGAATCCACAGATGACAGAGGTGATGTGAAAACATTTTAGCACTACAAAATCACAGCACTGACACTGATTGTTACAAGAAGCCGCAGTTTAAATTACTTACTGTAGTCCCAGAGTGGATTATACACACTTACTGCATTACTTATTACGTTAGTAACATGTTAGCCTGTGTTGATGATGACAATTATTCCACTGGTGTCACAAACATGTGAATTATGACCAATAGATTTTAGTCACCACACAGGAAATAATCTGGAAGCTTTCCCCACCACACCCATTCACTGAAGGCCCTTGTGTCACAACAGCTTAACCTATTTTCAGACGTGACTCTGCAGACTTCTTAGCTCTTCCTGCTGTGCACAGGCTAACATTGTGCATATTTGAGCATGTGAATGTGAGCAGTACAGACTCACAGAGCAGCAAGCACAGCTGCAGACTTTTACCCATGCTTCAGTGTGATATTGTTCTATTTATTATCAGTTATTGCAAAGGTGAACCTAAGTTGGCTATGATAACCACGGAATGTGCTGTTAATATTCTATGTTTGACTGAATAATCTCTTCTTTTGGTGCTGTGGTTACCTCTCTTCTATCTATCTGGGCTTCTGCCTGTTTATCATTTGATTGTAAGACTAAGAATTTCCTGTAGGTAAAACAAAGGTTCTCAGAAACCCACTGCTGTAACGCCAGTCAGCCTTTTCTATTATTTAAGTTCAGTTATCAGAAGCTATAAACCACAGATTTGCATGTAACCACATCTACACGTGGGCTGAATATTGTGCCTCAATGTGAGCATGCCAACATTTGCCCAACACACTACAGTAAAGGCAAAATAGGGCAGGTATTGATAGGAATGCTTTTAGTTTTGTAGGTGTCAATGGCTCTTTATTTTTTATTTACATTTTTTTACGGTGGCGATTCTGAGGAAAGACAACCCCTGCCATAAAAATGCTGAGTCATATATGTGTTTCAGACCTATGATTTCATGTTTAAAACAGTTTGTAAACAGCATGAGTCTCATATGTTGTGCAGCACATTGTCTCTGCACGGCTGCCCTGATTCATACGCTACTATAAAAATGCTAGAGATAGATGCGGGCCTGGTGGCTCATTGGGTTGGGATGCAGAAGGCCACGGAATCGAATCCCACCACACCAGGTGCGGCCATGCCCAGCCATCAAGGGCCACCTTGGAGCTGTTCCAAAGTCCGGATAAAATAGGAGGGTTGCGGCAGGAAGGGCAAGCCGACAAGCCAAAAGACGTTGATGTTTTATCAATGCTAGTGAGAGTAAGAAAAGACCTCCTGAGCTCTGTAAATGTGACTTTTTAATGAAAACAAGCGGTAAACAGCATAATGCAAAGGATACTTATAATGTATTTTTTTAGCAGTTTGATATACAGGTGTGGGTGATGGTTTTCCTGACAGTATAAATGCTTCAGATGATAAAAGATGGTTCAAATGGTTTAACAGCTGGAGGGTGTGCTTCCTGTGGCTTTAGTAATGTCACACAGATAGATCAAGATTGGCGATATTTCTGCGCATATGATATACAACCCTTGGTAAACAGTCTTTGCTGTAATAAATCAACAACCTGTGTGTCAACTTTATCGGTGTTTAGGAAATTTAAAAAAAAAAATTTTAAAGGAGAAAGCAAACAAGTTTTGACTCTCCGCGTATATAAGGAATGAGAAAAATACATTATGCAATTCAGCAACCAAGAAGTTTTTTGGTTGTGGAATTGATACTTCCTGAGCTCTCGGGTGGAGACAAGATGCTCCTAATTTTGGCAATGATCCGTAGGTGGAAGAAGACTGTTCTAGAAATTTTGTTTTATATGTGAGGTAACGGATAAATCCTGGTCAAAAATAACTGATGTCGTCATGTCATCTTAACCTTCTCCTCTCTGCTTGCACCTATTTCCCCATGTGTTGTTGCCACTATTTCTGATCAGGAAAAAAGTGTGTGTGTCTTCTGCTCAGGCACAAGCATGCACAACAGAAATAAAAGCCTTCTTGTAGGCACAGGCAGACAATATGAAATGTGAAAATATCACAGTTGAGTCAACCTCAAGTTGCTACCAATCGTGCACAGAAGAACACTTTAGACAAAATAGCCTAAATTTTCCTAGCTGGTCGTATTCTGATTTAGCTAATGAAAATATGGGGAACAGCATCTGGAATGTCATAGAAACAGTTTTGTTCCTCATTCACAGAGACCCCACATAAGTGATCAGACCAATAAAACACTGCAGTCAATTGCTGAAACTTCACTGAATCCCCTCTTTGTTCATAAGGAACATCAGGGCCATGTGTAACATGTGCTGCACAATGTAAATCACCTTTTGACATGAACAAGATAGACAGACTTTTTTATTAATTCAGACATTTCCGGCTGCAAAATAGAGCACCTGATGTGTCACCTGTCCTGTCTGTGCCTGTCTCCTCAGTCAGTGGCTACACAAATGCATGGGCAGCAACATTGGTGTTGTTACAGTAACAAAGTTACTTATTACTCTGAGTAACCTGGTTACTGAAGTGTGTGTGTGTGTAATCTTCATGCCGCCTAAGTCTAGACTTCTTATAGTGACACGTTTATTTATTTAGAGCATAACATTAATTGTTCTGTAATCTACACATGGATTTAGAGTATAAAGAAGCACAGGGGTGCTCTAACACGGATAGGCAGTGAGAAAATGGGGATGGGTGGAGCTTTGTTGGGTGTGTGTCCTTTAAAGGCGGGAGAATGAAGATATCAGTCTATTGCTTTGTTATGAGCGGTGTGTGTCACTTGAGGAGGAACTACAATGGACTGCAGGATTTTATTTTTTCTGTTTGCTCTCATGTGTAAGTGCTGAACTTTCCCTGTTGTTTTATTATAACAGAAAAGCTGGTAGCTTTTAAACTTTCTAACAGTGAATTCAGTGGTTTTTCAGTTCAGGTTTAGGGATATTTCTATAACTGTCTGTGAGGATATTATATTACATAATTCACTGTGCACACTATCTCCTACTGCTTTGGTTTGTGTTAGTCTTAGCTGCAAACAGAAAAGCGCACGGCCCATCCGAAAGTCCCTGTTGGGATTCAGTCTTATCAAAATAACTATTCTCTGCAAGGTTTTCTTCGTCCAAAGGCGTTTCAAAAGGTGCTGAATGAGGCGTGGGAATTCACATCAGGTGATACAGATTAATCACTCACCAGTTCCAAAATGTTGGAATGTGGTGGAGAAGGTACTGTACCTGTTTAGAGAGATGTATTAATGATTTGAGTAATGGCTGGGATGTGTTGGTGCAGTTGCTTGAGGAAAAGTGGAGGGAATGAGCGGGAACATGCTGTTTAGCAGGATGTCTCTCTCTGGGAGAGAGAACTGGGAGCTGTTGGCTGCCACCTTACTACTAAGCAGTGAGGAGGATAGGGGGCTAGAGGAGTCATTTAAAAATGGAGAATAGCTTGGTGTCAGTGGAAATGCTAATCTTGTTCTGGTAATATGTCAAAAGATTTGCATATTGAATTGTTAGACGGTTATAAAGTGGGATTTTCCAGTGTGTCATTTTACGAAAGTGGGTTGTACTGTGTTGGAGATGGTGAATCAGGTGATCTTGAGATGTTCACTGATATATTTTGCTGGTTTGAATTTATGGTTAGGTTAGGACAAAAAAAAACAATAACAAAAGGTATAAACCAAATCACTATTTCTGTACAGCTTAAAGGTTCCTTTTTACTCTTAAGTGTGATGAGATAATATACGTTTAATTCTAGTTTTAATATTATTTATTTTATGCCACAAATTGAAGATGACAAATGAACTACAGAACATTATACGCCTATGTCAAATGATAAAAATAAGTAAATATAATAAACTAAAATATTAGTTCTGACCACTCAGAAGCTTTTTAGATTTTAGAGGAGAACACTAAATGTGTTGATCAACTGCAATTAAAAATAAAAATCTTAGGGTTTTATGTTTAGATTTAAGTTTTTAAAATTAACGGTTTCAAGTTTTACAGGAGTCAGTTCCAAATAAGTAAAGTAGGTATTAACAAACAGCACGTGGACAGAAGAACGTGGACACTATGGTCTGTGGTTGTGTGCTGGTTGATTAGTGGAGACACCTGCACTTGAACTGTTAAGTCTTGCCCTGTGTATGCTCGGATGGCACGGCTTTATATGGTTTAATAAAAGATTATTGATATTACCTGTCTTTGTGGGAACATGCTGTGCAATGCACTCTAGTCTGGGTGTTGTTAGACTTTGAATAGCCAAAATATCTTCATGCTACTGAATTCCTCATTACGTTTTTTTCAACTGAGTTCATCATTTGAGCCCTGTGGTTTGTTCTGTTCTGGTATCATTTTCTATATTAACTCGATGGAATCTAAAACATGGATAACTGTTTAATGTTTGTAGCCACCACACTGGAGGATTTCATCACAATATGTTTTAACTTACCCTTAAAAAAGAGAAGAAGAATGTAGAATTTCAATCTGAGCATCCGTGTCAAGGATAGGGAGCCTGTATAAAATCAAATCCCATGTATCCTCATTCACTTTTAACTTTAGATCCTCTTCTTTTATATTTTAGGACTTTAGTTGTAAAACACTGGTCAGTATCATCCAGTTAGAAATGGTCTGATCAGGATCCTTTTAACACACAAAGGGACACATAAATAACAAGTCAAACAAGTCATTACCCAAACCTCCACAGAGAATATGCTGAGGGGACTGAGGTATGTAAACACGCACATACACAGACAAGCACAGAGCAGGATGCAGTGGCGAAGCCAACTTTCTCCTGGCTGCTGTTCCCATTTTCTTAGAGAGTTGACTTTGTTGTCTGCATCAGCATGCGATGTTTAATTGCTTTCATTCGTGAGTACTTTTACTGAACTTTACATTTCTATATTGATCAAGTGATCATCAGCCTATGTAATTGCTCATTGTTGGATCAGAGGGGATCTTGCAAACTTAAAGTATCTTCAGTGACATAAGTCAGTGTTTTTAAGGAATAAAACAACAGGAATAGCTCTAAATCCCTATAAATGGTTTTCCAGTCCTGTCAAAAATAGGGTTTCATGTCACAGGATGGCAGGATGAACTGAAATTACTGCTACTGTGGTGTGATGTGGAATAACGGCATCAATCTCATCAGACTAGTCTGAAAAGTTGAGGCATGCACACACACTTCTAAACTGTGCTTTAGCCACAAAGTCATGTCGACTTATTTGCACCAACCAAGACATAGCATGCAGATGTCTGAAGCAAATCAGATGCTTGGCTGATTTCATGCAAATTTGGCTTATGTGAGGTCATTTCTGAATCAAAATAAACCTCACTACAAAGTTTTTCTGTCAGGTGTCACTGTACATGATGCTGAAGAAAAGCAAATCTTTAATCTCTTAGATGTGGTGAGAGAAGAAATCTGCTTTTAACTACACATTGGATGACTTCAGCTATTATGTCTTGTGGACTATACGGAATATACTTTATGTAAAGCAATTAAATGTACTCTATCTATCTATCTCTCTCTAATCTATGTACCATTATCTCTGTGAGTTTAAGGGAAAAGATTTTTAAGATTTTTTCACACACTTGATTGACTAGAAACTGAAAAAGTGCCTCACAGTCCAAAGACATGCATGTTAGCTTAATTTGTGACTCTAAATTGCCCGTAGATGTGAATGTGAGTGTGAATGGTCATCTGTCTGTGTATGTCTCTCTGTGTTGGCCCTGAAAGGGCTCCAGTCCCCCCTGGGACCCTGAACAGGATAAGATGGTAAAGATAATGCATGGATATTGGTATATTGATAGCTTCATTTTGTATTTTGTTGTCCATTGTGTAGTGACTGTACAGAGTACAGATTGTGGAAATAGTAAAGCTCAATTGAGGAATATATCTAAAAGCCAGCAGTCCAGCACCCAAGACAGTAGTAGGTGAAAGTTTAGAAATATGAAAACCCGGCATCCCAGTGCCTGGGAGCAATAGAAGTAGTTAGGAAAGTAAGAAAAAAAGCTGGCATCTCACTGTCTAAGAGAGGTAGAAATAGTCAAGGGGACTAAGAATATACAAACCTTGCATTCTGGTGGTTGGCATCTTGGTGTGTGATAACTAGTAGTTAAGATAAACTATGAATATACAGACTATTAGCTTGGTGCCCAAGAGAGGTGGAAGTAAATAAGGTAAACAAGAAATATACGACCTGGCATCCTGGTGCCTGACAAGGCGAAGGGTTTGGTTCAGAAATAGTAAGACGTAAGAAATATGTGCTTTACATTTTACTTAAAGTATTAAAGTAAAAGGCAATTTTTCACTGCGTTGCTTTTTTGTTCCTAAATGCATGTAAATCTTAAAAAAGATTACAGTTTATGCTGCTAAAATCACTGAAAATATATATCAATAATATCAGATATTAGTGGATTTCCTACCGTATTTTTCGCCCGTGAATGATTCTCACTTTATATGACATTAAAACGGAAATACCCTCAATTCCATGACAAATGATGCTTTTATTAGAAACTTTTCTCAAACCGCATGTGCAGTGCTCCAGGTGGAACGGAAATAGTGACAGTAAAATTCTAAGACAGCTGGACATAAGGTCAGGACACACACAATCACAAGTAAAAACAGTAAGCACACATAATTTAATTAGAGCAAGAGATGGAGGAAAAAGAACTTCTCTTTTTAAGCTGATTCAGCTTCAAAGGTTTTGTGTGTTAACCGTCCAGCAGACATAGCAATGCAGAAAACAGTCCATGCAGTCCAAAGACAAAAAAGAGAAGAAGAATGTAGAATTTCAATCTAAGCATCCGTGTCAAGGATAGGGAGCCTGTATAAAATCAAATCCCATGTATCCTCATTCACTTTTAACTTTAGATCCTCTTCTTTTATATTTTAGTTGTAAAACACTGGTCAGTATCATCCAGTTGGAAATGGTCTGATCAGGATCCTTTTAACACACAAAGGGAGACATAAATAACAAGTCAAACAAGTCATTACCCACACCTCCACAGAGAATATGCTGAGGGGACTGAGGTATTTAAACACGCACATACACAGATGAGCACAGAGCAGGATGCAGTGGCAAAGCCAACTTTCTCCTGGCTGCTGTTCCCATTCTCTTAGAGAGTTGACTTTGTTGTCTGCATCAGCATGTGATGTTTAATTGCTTTCATTCGTGACTACTTTTACTGAACTTTCTTCTTCTTTTCCTTTGGGCTGTTCCCTTTCAGGGGTCACTACAGTGAATCATGTGCCTCCATGTAACCCTGTCCTCTGCATCCTCTTCACTCACACCGACTAACTTCATGTCCCCTCTCACTACATCCATAAATCTCCTCTTTGGTCTTCGCTGGTCTCACCACCGTCTTGAACACCTTTCCTTTCATTCTTGCTGATACTCTTTTTATCACACAACACACCTGACAATCTTCATCTCTTTTCCACACTCTCCGTTGCTCTGAACCGTTGACCCTAACTACTTAAATTCCTGAACCTTCTTCACCTCTGCTCCCTGTAACCTCACCTGAGTCCCTCTCATTGACACACATGTATTCTGTCTTACTGCGGCTAAGCTTCATTCCTCTGTTTTCCAGAGCAGACCTCCACATCTCTAGAATTTCCTCCACCTGCTCCCTGCTCTCACTACAAATCACAATGTCATCTGCAAACATCATAGTCCATGGAGATTCCTGTCTAACTTCATATGTCAGCCTGTCCATCACCAGAGCAAACAAGAAGGGGCTCAGAGCCGATCCTTGATGTAGACCCACCTCCACCTTGAACTCCTCTGTCACACCTACAGCACCTCACCACGGTCTTACAGCTCTCATACATGTCCTGCACCACTCTAACATACTTCTCTGCCGCTCCAGACGTCCTCATACAATACCACAGCTCCTCTCTCTGCACCCTGTCATACACTTTCTCTAAATCTACGAAGACACAATGCAACTTCCTCTGACCTTCTCTGTACTTCTCCATCAGCATCCTCAAAGCAAATACTGCATCTGTTGTTCTCTTTTCAGGCATGAAACCATATTGCTGCTCACAAATGCTCTGGGTGACTGTGGCACAGGAAGGTAGAGCGGTTGTCCACCAATCTCAAAGTTGTTGGTTCAATCCCTGGCTCTTCCGGTCACATGTCAAAATGTCCTTGAGCAAGACACCAAACCCCAACTTAGTTGCTCCCAGTGAGTGTTGGCCAGCTGCATAGCAGTTCCACCATTGGTGTATGAGTGTGTGTGTGACTGTGAGTGTGAATAAGAAGCAGTGTAAAGTGCTTTGAGTGCCAATAGTTAGAAAAGTGCTATAGAAGTGCAGACCATTTACCTCTGCCCTTAGCCGAGCTTCCACTACACTTTTTTGCTCATCAGCTTTATTCCTCTGTAGTTGCCACAGCTCTGCACATCTCCTTTGTTCTTAAAAATCGGCACAAGTACACTTCTCCATTCCTCAGGCATCCTCTCACTCTCCAAGTTCAGGTTAATACTTTTACTGAACTTTACATTTCTATATTGATCAAGTGATCATCAGCCTATGTAATTGCTCATTGTTGGATCAGAGGGGATCTTGCAAACTTAAAGTATCTTCAGTGACATAAGTCAGTGTTTTTAAGGAATAAAACAACAGGAATAGCTCTAAATACCTAGGAATTGTTTTGCAGTTCTGTCAAAAATACGGTTTCATGTCAGAGTGTAGGATGGCAGGATGAACTGAAATTAATTTGCAGTGAATCACTCTCGGCTACTGTGGCATGATACCATTATCTATCTCACTTACCTGTGAGTATAAGGGAAAAGATTTTTAAGATTTTTTCACACACTTGATTGACTAGAAACTGAAAAAGTGCCTCACAGTCCAAAGACATGCATGTTAGGTTAATTTGTGACTCTAAATTGCCCATAGATGTGAATGTGAGTGTGAATGGTCATCTGTCTGTGTATGTCTCTCTGTGTTGGCCCTGAAAGGGCTCCAGTCCCCCCTGGGACCCTGAACAGGATAAGATGGTAAAGATAATGCATGGATATTGGTATATTGATAGCTTCATTTTGTATTTTGTTGTCCATTGTGTAGTGACTGTACAGAGTACAGATTATGGAAATAGTAAAGCTCAATCGAGGATTATATATAAAAGCCAGCAGTCCGGCACTCAAGACAGTAGTAGGTGAAAGTTTAGAAATATGAAAACCCGGCATCCCAGTGCCTGGGAGCAATAGAAGTAGTTAGGAAAGTAAGAAAAAAAGCTGGCATCTCACTGTCTAAGAGAGGTAGAAGTAGTCAAGGAGACTAAGAATATACAAACCTTGCATTCTGGTGGTTGGCATCTTGGTGTGTGATAACTAGTAGTTAAGATAAACTATGAATATACAGACTGTTGGTGCCCCAGAGAGGTGGAAGTAAATAAGATAAACAAGAAATATACGACCTGGCATCCTGGTGCCTGACAAGGCGAAGGGTTTGGTTCAGAAATAGTAAGACGTAAGAAATATGTGCTTTACATTTTACTTAAAGTATTAAAGTAAAAGGCAACTTTTCACTGTGCTGCTTTTTTGTTCCTAAATGCATGTAAATCTTAAAAAAGATTACAGTTTATGCTGCTAAAATCACTGAACATATATCAATAATATCAGATATTAGTGGATTTCCTACTGTATTTTTCGCCCGTGAATGATTCTCACTTTATATGACATTAAAACGGAAATACCCTCAAATCCATGACAAATGATGCTTTTATTAGAAACTTTTCTTAAACCACATGTGCAGTGCTCCAAGTGGAACGGATATAGTGACAGTAAAATTCAAAGACAGCTGGAAATAAGGTCAGGACACACACAATCACAAGTAAACACACTGGAGGAAGTGAGTCAATCAGTCTTCATAAGCTATAAATATACAGGGACACACTGCCTGAGTTCTCAGTGCAGTAACACCAAGAGCTCTTTTTACACTGCTATAGACATTTGCTTTTGCCAGCTGCAAAACAGCCTGACTGTTCACGGAGCTGAGAGAATCATTGTCGAGGACTCAAGAATGTACAGTGTGATATCTCATCACGGTTTCATCACTGTCTAGCAGACTTAAACATTAGTTTTACATGTTGAAACCAAAATTGTAAAGCTTGTACAAGGTGGTTTAGGAAACAGAGAAAACAGGAAGGAAGTGGGGCTGAACCTTAAGCTTCTGCACGTTGAGTGATATGTTTGTAGGTCAGTATTCCCACTGAGAATTCAGTTCCCTCTAAACAAAAAGAGTGACTCAGGTTTACTTAGAGCTCTGCCATATAGTCCAGTTCTCAAGAACACACATCAGACCCAGTCATGTGTGACTTTGTTCTGATTTTGCTCTCTGCACACATGTAATACTGTAATCTGGATGATAATTTTCATGTCTTCTGCTTTTAATATGAGAGCAAGAGTTCCTCTTTTTATGCAACCTTAGCATAAAACAACTTGCACACATCTGAATTATCTATGAATTCACTCTGATAAAGGGTTTTAGTTCACAGCAAACTTCCTAATCTCAGTGGCATCTGAGATCAAGGAAACACTGCAGGATCTTAGGGAGTGAATGATTTTCTTCTGTCCATTTTTCCTCTCCAGACCAAACAAAACTTAAAATGGAGCATCCATCAGTGTAGCATGCAGTAAGATCTGACCAGAGCTCCATGTGCTGTAACAACCAGCAGAGTGGCCAGAGCCAAATGTTTGATTGATTTGATTTCCTGTAAAGTCTACTAAATCTTGCAGTTCTACTGTTGTAATCTCTAGATCTCCCAAGGACCTGGTGATGTCGTAACATATTGTACTGCCGACACAAATGTCTGATCTGCCTTTTGCCAAAATCCCACTACTGTTGTATATATTTTACAGTCTCTGTGACTTTTCCAAAAGAATTCAAGAGCACTCTAAAAGTATTGTCCTGGATCAAGGAAGTGCCAATACACACTATGTATTCTACCATTTTAATAAAAACAGAACAAGATACAAGCAGTGATCAGTAAAACCGACTGAGTACATGTGATGGTATTTAAAAATACTTAACTGATGTTTAAAAGCATAAAAATAACATGTTATCTTTAATATGACTCCAAGTGTACTGTTTTCTATTAAAAAATCTCCATGCATCAGCCAACTTATGTGCCTTTGTTAGCTGTCTCAACCTGTATGATGAAGCAGGATGGTGCTCTGGGTTATTTCTGACTATATTAAGGTTTTCTGTGCAGTTAAAATCGCCTGAATAGATACTCGTCGCTGTTGCAGTTCCTGATTGTATCACACAATACAGTCACGTGTACATTTAATCTCTCTACCAAATTACTTTGTAGTTGGAATGTACACATTGAGAAAAACAAGTTTCTCATTTTCATGTAAAGTTTTGACTTGGCCATTGATTCTTTCTTCTTTTTTACACAAGGAAGGTAGAAACTCCTCCACTCCAACTGGACTTGTGACTCATAATATCTCTACCCCACTCATTCCTCCACTGACTTAGATTTTCTGAATTGCTGTGTCTGCTGGACGGTTAACACACAAAACCTTTGAAGCTGAATCAGCTTAAAAAGAGAAGTTCTTTTTCCTCCATCTCTTGCTCTTTCTAAAGTTTCTAATAAAAGCATCATTTGTCATGGATTTGAGGGTATTTCCGTTTTAATGTCATATAAAGTGAGAATCATTCACGGGCGAAAAATACAGTAGGAAATCCACTGATATCTGATATTATTGATATATTTTCATTGATTTTAGCAGCATAAACTGTAATCTTTTTTAAGATTTACATGCATTTAGGAACAAAAAAGCAACGCAGTGAAAAATTGCCTTTTACTTTAATACTTTAAGTAAAATGTAAAGCACATATTTCTTACGTCTTACTATTTCTGAACCAAACCCTTCGCCTTGTCAGGCACCAGGATGCCAGGTCGTATATTTCTTGTTTAACTTATTTACTTCCACCTCTCTTGGGCACCAAGCTAATAGTCTGTATATTCATAGTTTATCTTAACTACTAGTTATCACACACCAAGATGCCAACCACCAGAATGCAAGGTTTGTATATTCTTAGTCTCCTTGACTACTTCTACCTCTCTTAGACAGTGAGATGCCAGCTTTTTTTCTTACTTTCCTAACTACTTCTATTGCTCCCAGGCACTGGGATGCCGGGTTTTCATATTTCTAAACTTTCACCTACTACTGTCTTGGGTGCTGGACTGCTGGCTTTTAGATATATTCCTCAATTGAGCTTTACTATTTCCACAATCTGTACTCTGTACAGTCACTACACAATGGACAACAAAATACAAAATGAAGCTATCAATATACCAATATCCATGCATTATCTTTACCATCTTATCCTGTTCAGGGTCCCAGGGGGGACTGGAGCCCTTTCAGGGCCAACACAGAGAGACATACACAGACAGATGACCATTCACACTCACATTCACATCTACGGGCAATTTAGAGTCACAAATTAAGCTAACATGCATGTCTTTGGACTGTGAGGCACTTTTTCAGTTTCTAGTCAATCAAGTGTGTGAAAAAATCTTAAAAATCTTTTCCCTTAAACTCACAGAGATAATGGTACATAGATTAGAGATAGATAGATAGATAGAGTACATTTAATTGCTTTACATAAAGGATATTCCGTATAGTCCACTAGAAATAATAGCTGAAGTCATCCAATGTGTAGTTAAAAGCAGATTTCTTCTCTCACCCATCTAAGAGATTAAAGATTTGCTTTTCTTCAGCATCACGTACAGTGACACCTGACAGAAAAACTTTGTAGTGAGGTTTATTTTGATTCAGAAATGACCTCACATAAGCCAAATTTGCATGAAATCAGCCAAGCATCTGATTTGCTTCAGACAACTGCATGCTATGTCTTGGTTGGTGCAAATAAGTCGACATGACTTCATGGCTAAAGCAGTTTAGAAGTGTGTGTGCATGCCTCAACTTTTCAGACTAGTCTGATAAGATTGATGGCGTTATTCCACATCACACCACAGTAGCAGTAATTTCAGTTCATCCTGCCATCCTGTGACATGAAACCCTATTTTTGACAGAACTGTAAAACCATTTATAGGGATTTAGAGCTATTCCTGTTGTTTTATTCCTCTTTTATTTATTACACTGATGCTGTGTCTTTGATTTGTTCCTTTCTATTGAATGAAACTTATTTTTTGTTTCTTACCGTTTGTATCCTAAAGTCATCAGACAGTTGTAATACCTCTATCTACAATCATTGGGGGAATTTACTCTCTTTAAAAGAACAAGATGTGGAGGAATGGATTTGGGTAGTGTGTGCTCAAATGGTGTGTCACACAAGTTTGGTATGGTAGGGAAACTGAGGTAAACTCAGGCTGATTAGAGTTGATGCTAACATTCACATGTGAGTACAGTGACAAATTTTGTATTGGGAAGAAATTATTCTCTTCACTGTTAGACACTTACTGATGGTTCGATCAAAGATGATTTGGCAGAAATGTTGTTGGATGACTAGTTGTAAGATGAGTCACTCTGTGTCATGTTTTGTTTGAGGACAGCATCAACTATTTCTGCAAATGTAAAGAGAGACAGTTTCGGTTTTTTCCACTATAAAAAATGCACATCAGCGAGTTTAAACAAGTCACAAATGCAGATTAGTGCTGCAGCAGATTTACTATGAGTTGGTGTGTGTTGGAAATGAAATTTGTGGATGACATGTTGGACAAAGTTTGTCTAAAAAGAGGATGTGAACTGTGCATATGCCAGTCACTGTGTCAACTGAGACAGAAAATGCTTGTATTACATACTTGTTTTAAACGTGTGAATGAAAATAATTACCTTTTTTAAAAAGTTTTTTTCTGTTTTGGCTGTATTACTGGAACATTCTGGGATTTGGGTTAGGTCCACTCATTTCTCCATGTTCTGAGTGATGCTGTGGGGGTCTAGCTTTGTAGGAAATACTCACATCCAACATTCCATCAGGCCACTATAGGGGAGTCATACACACTCAGAATTTGGACGCTCAAATTTACCAGTGACAGTAAATTTGCCATTGGCAAATGATATTGCAGGTGGCAGCCCCTTGTGATGGCCGCAGCCTCGGCCACACCCTAAGTTTGTTTGGTAATGTTTTCACTTACCTTTTTAGTTTAGTTTCTTTTTATTAAGTTTTATTAATTTGGTTTCTCTTTTTTCTTGGGTTGCCATTCTGCTGGTCCGGGGGTGTTGGCCATCCAAATGGGGGATTGGATTGAGGCCTTTATCAACTTTGAATACTTCCTGCTGGGACTGGACTGTACCAAGTACCCCGTTTGACGCAGGGAGGGGAAAATATGGGGAACATGTTTCTTTAGATGTTATAGGTTATTAAACTTCATTTGGTTCATTATTTTGTTATTGCTTTTTCATATTCGAGTAATGGGATGATGTTGGTAAACTGTTTGTCTAGAGTTTGTTTATAATTTGTCTAGTTACAGTTAGGTCTACCCCTTGTGTGTCACTCAGGTTAGGTCTGTTTTGTCTCTGTTGTGATTAGAACCTATGGTGTAATTTCAGTTTGATAGTTTAAGTTTAGCGATCTTTTGTTGACCTCTTTTAGGGCCCACATTTTGTTAATAAATTGAAATTTCTTTGTATATGTTACATTTGGGTAAATAAAACCCATTTTCTTTCGTGACTTTATTCCTGTGTCCTGTGGCTACCTGCTCGGTCCCTGACACCCCTCTTGCTGGTTTCCCCAGGTAGATTTCACAGCAGGGAAACCAGCAGAGTGAAAGGCTGAATGAAAGGAAACATAATGACATACACCAATGCATTGCTTTGCACCCACTGTTTTGTTTTTTTTTTTCTTTTTTTTTTCAGACCTTTGAGGCTGTAAAATAGTCATCTGCCTGTCTCCTCAGTCAGTGGAAACACAAATGCATAGGCAGCAGCAGTGCAAAGTTACTTATTACAAAGTCATAACTCCAACATTCTCTCCTTGGTTTAATAATGTATGGATTAAATATTGCTATTTATTATTATGATTATGATTATTATTATACATTCACTTTACTTAGTAATTTAGTTTACATGTTTTACCCTGTAACTTGTTGCATTATTGGTGTGGACAAATGACCCAAATGTTCGTGCTCCCTATCTAAACTTATAGTGACACATTTATTTATTTAGAGCATAACTTTAATTTTTGTCTAATGTACACATGTGTATTTAGACTAGACAGAAATACAGTGGTGTTCTAACATGTAGTTAAGTATTTTTAAATCCTATCACATGTACCCAGAGACCGTAAAAAGGATTTTAAATGTATACAACAGTAGCGGGATTTTGGCAAAAGGCAGATCAGACATTTGTGTCGGCAGTACAATATGTTACGACATCACCAGGTCCTTGGGAGATCTAGAGATTACAACAGTAGAACTGCAAGATTTAGTAGACTTTACAGGAAATCAAATCAATCAAACATTTGGCTCTGGCCACTCTGCTGGTTGTTACAGCACATGGAGCTCTGGTCAGATCTTACTGCATGCTACACTGATGGATGCTCCATTTTAAGTTTTGTTTGGTCTGGAGAGGAAAAATGGACAGAAGAAAATCATTCACTCCCTAAGATCCTGCAGTGTTTCCTTGATCTCAGATGCCACTGAGATTAGGAAGTTTGCTGTGAACTAAAACCCTTTATCAGAGTGAATTCATAGATAATTCAGATGTGTGCAAGTTGTTTTATGATAAGTTTGCATAAAAAGAGGAACTCTTGCTCTCATATTAAAAGCAGAAGACATGAAAATTATCATCCAGATTACAGTATTACATGTGTGCAGAGAGCAAAATCAGAACAAAGTCACACATGACTGGGTCTGTTGTGTGTCCATGAGAACTGGACTATATGGCAGAGCTCCAGGTAAATCTGAGTCACTCTTTTTGTTTAGAGGGAACTGACTTCTTAGTGGGAATACTGACCTACAAACATATCACTCAACGTGCAGAAGCTTAAGGTTCAGCCCCACTTCCTTCCTGTTTTCTCTGTTTCCTAAACCACCTTGTACAAGCTTTACAATTTTGGTTTCAACATGTAAAACTAATGTTTAAGTCTGCTAGACAGTGATGAAACCGTGATGAGATATCACACTGTACATTCTTGAGTCCTCGACAATGATTCTCTCAGCTCCGTGAACAGTCAGGCTGTTTTGCAGCTGGCAAAAGCAAATGTCTATAGCAGTGTAAAAAGAGCTCTTGGTGTTACTGCACTGAGAACTCAGGCAGTGTGTCCCTGTTGATTTATAGCTTATGAAGACTGATTGACTCACTTCCTCCAGTGTGTTTACTTGTGATTGTGTGTGTCCTGACCTTAGGTCCAGCTGTCTTAGAATTTTACTGTCACTATTTCCGTTCCACCTGGAGCACTGCACATGTGGTTTAAGAAAAGTTTCTAATAAAAGCATCATTTGTCATGAATTTGAGGGTATTTCCGTTTTAATGTCATATAAAGTGAGAATCATTCACGGGCGAAAAATACAGTAGGAAATCCCCTAATATCTGATATTATTGATATATATTTTCATTGATTTTAGCAGCATAAACTGTAATCTTTTTTAAGATTTACATGCATTTAGGAACAAAAAAGCAGCACGGTGAAAAATTGCCTTTTACTTTAATACTTTAAGTAAAATGTAAAGCACATATTTCTTACGTCTTACTATTTCTGAACCAAACCCTTCGCCTTGTCAGGCACCAGGATGCCAGGTCGTATATTTCTTGTTCATCTTATTTACTTCCACCTCTCTTGGGCACCAAGATAACAGGTCTGTATATTCATAGTTTATCTTAACTACTAGTTATCACACACCAAGATGCCAACCACCAGAATGCAAGGTTTGTATATTCTTAGTCCCCTTGACTACTTCTACCTCTCTTAGACAGTGAGATGCCAGCTTTTTTTCTTACTTTCCTAACTACTTCTATTGCTCCCAGGCACTGGGATGCCGGGTTTTCATATTTCTAAACTTTCACCTACTACTGTCTTGGGTGCTGGACTGCTGGCTTTTATATATAATCCTCAATTGAGCTTTACTATTTCCACAATCTGTACTCTGTACAGTCACTACACAATGGACAACAAAATACAAAATGAAGCTATCAATATACCAATATCTTTACCATATTATCCTGTTCAGGGTCCCAGGGGGGACTGGAGCCCTTTCAGGGCCAACACAGAGAGACATACACAGACAGATGACCATTCACACTCACATTCACATCTATGGGCAATTTAGAGTCACAAATTAAGCTAACATGCATGTCTTTGGACTGTGAGGCACTTTTTCAGTTTCTAGTCAATCAAGTGTGTGAAAAAATCTTAAAAATCTTTTCCCTTAAACTCACAGAGATAATGGTACATAGATTAGAGATAGATAGATAGATAGAGTACATTTAATTGCTTTACATAAAGTATATTCAGTATAGTCCACAAGACATAATAGCTGAAGTCATCCAATGTGTAGTTAAAAGCAGATTTCTTCTCTCACCACATCTAAGAGATTAAAGATTTGCTTTTCTTCAGCATCATGTACAGTGACACCTGACAGAAAAACTTTGTAGTGAGGTTTATTTTGATTCAGAAATGACCTCACATAAGCCAAATTTGCATGAAATCAGCCAAGCATCTGATTTGCTTCAGACAACTGGATGCTATGTCTTGGTTGGTGCAACAAAGTCGACATGACTTCATGGCTAAAGCAGTTTAGAAGTGTGTGTGCATGCCTCAACTTTTCAGACTAGTCTGATGAGATTGATGCCGTTATTCCACATCACACCACAGTAGCCGAGAGTGATTCACTGCAAATTAATTTCAGTTCATCCTGCCATCCTACACTCTGACATGAAACCGTATTTTTGACAGAACTGGAAAACAATTCCTAGGTATTTAGAGCTATGACGTATGTCACTGAAGATACTTTAAGTTTGCAAGATCCCCTCTGATCCAACAATGAGCAATTACATAGGCTGATGATCACTTGATCAATATAGAAATGTAAAGTTCAGTAAAAGTATTAACAAGAACTTGGAGAGTGACAGGATGCCTGAGGAATGGAGAAGTGTACTGGTGCCGATTTTTAAGAACAAAGGAGATGTGCAGAGCTGTGGCAACTACAGAGGAATAAAGCTGATGAGCCAAACAATGAAGTTGTGGGAAAGAGTAGTGGAAGCAGGCTAAGGGCAGAGCTGAACATTTGTGAGCAGCAATATGGTTTCATGCCCAGAAAGAGAACAACAGATGCAGTATTTGCTTTGAGGATGCTGATGGAGAAGTACAGAGAAGGTCAGAGGGAGTTGCATTGTGTCTTCGTAGATTTAGAGAAAGTGTATGACAGGGTGCTGAGAGAGGAGCTGTGGTATTGTATGAGGACGTCTGGAGTGGCAGAGAAGTATGTTAGAGTGGTGCAGGACATGTATGAGAGCTGTAAGACCGTGGTGAGGTTTGCTGTAGGTGTGACAGAGGAGTTCAAGGTGGAGGGTCTGCATCAAGGATCGGCTCTGAGCCCCTTCTTGTTTGCTCTGGTGATGGACAGGCTGACATATGAAGTTAGACAGGAATCTCCATGGACTATGATGTTTGCAGATGACATTGTGATTTGTAGTGAGAGCAGGGAGCAGGTGGAGGAAAATCTAGAGAGGTGGAGGTCTGCTCTGGAAAACAGAGGAATGAAGCTTAGTAAGACAGAATACATGTGTGTGAATGAGAGGGACCCAATTGGAACGGTGAGGCTACAGGGAGCAGAGGTGAAGAAGGTTCAGGACTTTAAGTAGTTAGGGTCAACGGTTCAGAGCAACGGAGAGTGTGGAAAAGAGATGAAGATTGTCAGGTGTGTTGTGTGATAAAAGAGTATCAGCAAGAATGAAAGAAAAGGTGTTCAAGACGGTGGTGAGACCAGCGAAGACCAAAGAGGAGATTTATGGATGTAGTGAGAGGGGACATGAAGTTAGTTGGTGTGAGTGAAGAGGATGCAGAGGACAGGGTTACATGGAGGCACATGATTCACTGTGGTGACCCCTGAAAGGGAACAGCCCAAAGGAAAAGAAGAAGAAAGTTCAGTAAAAGTAGTCACGAATGAAAGCAATTAAACATCACATGCTGATGCAGACAACAAAGTCAACTCTCTAAGAGAATGGGAACAGCAGCCAGGAGAAAGTTGGCTTCGCCACTGCATCCTGCTCTGTGCTTGTCTGTGTATGTGCGTGTTTAAATACCTCAGTCCCCTCAGCATATTCTCTGTGGAGGTGTGGGTAATGACTTGTTTGACTTGTTATTTATGTCTCCCTTTGTGTGTTAAAAGGATCCTGATCAGACCATTTCTAGAAGAAAGTATTCTCTTCCACTGTTTGACACTTACTGATGGTTCGATCAAAGATGATTTGGCAGAAATGTTGTTGGATGACTAGTTGTAAGATGAGTCACTCTGTGTCATGTTTTGTTTGAGGACAGCATCAACTATTACTGCAAATGTAAAGAGAGACAGTTTCGGTTTTTTCCACTATAAAAAATGCACATCAGAGAGTTTAAACAAGTCAGAAACGCAGATTAGTGCTGCAGCAGATTTACTATGAGTTGGTGTGTATTGGAAATGAAATTTGTGGATGACATGTTGGACAAAGTTTGTCTAAAAAGAGGATGTGAACTGTGCATATGCCAGTCACTGTGTCAACTGAGACAGAAAATGCTTGTATTACATACTTGTTTGAATGAAAATAATTACCTTTTTTAAAAAGTTTTTTTCTGTTTTGGCTGTATTACTGGAACATTCTGGGATTTGGGTTAGGTCCACTCATTTCTCCATGTTCTGAGTGATGCTGTGGGGGTCTAGCTTTGTAGGAAATACTCACATCCAACATTCCATCAGGCCACTATAGGGGAGTCATACACACTCAGAATTTGGACGCTCAAATTTACCAGTGACAGTAAATTTGCCATTGGCAAATGATATTGGCAGGCGGCAGCCCCTTGTGATGGCCGCAGCCTCGGCCACACCCTAAGTTTGTTTGGTAATGTTTTCACTTACCTTTTTAGTTTAGTTTCTTTTTATTAAGTTTTATTAATTTGGTTTCTCTTTTTTCTTGGGTTGCCATTCTGCTGGTCCGGGGGTGTTGGCCATCCAAATGGGGGATTGGATTGAGGCCTTTATCAACTTTGAATACTTCCTGCTGGGACTGGACTGTACCAAGTACCCCGTTTGACGCAGGGAGGGGGAAATATGGGGAACATGTTTCTTTAGATGTTATAGGTTATTAAACTTCATTTGGTTCATTATTTTGTTATTGCTTTTTCATATTCGAGTAATGGGATGATGTTGGTAAACTGTTTGTCTAGAGTTTGTTTATAATTTGTCTAGTTACAGTTAGGTCTACCCCTTGTGTGTCACTCAGGTTAGGTCTGTTTTGTCTCTGTTGTGATTAGAACCTATGGTGTAATTTCAGTTTGATAGTTTAAGTTTAGCGATCTTTTGTTGACCTCTTTTAGGGCCCACATTTTGTTAATAAATTGAAATTTCTTTGTATATGTTACATTTGGGTAAATAAAACCCATTTTCTTTCGTGACTTTATTCCTGTGTCCTGTGGCTACCTGCTCGGTCCCTGACACCCCTCTTGCTGGTTTCCCCAGGTAGATTTCACAGCAGGGAAACCAGCAGAGTGAAAGGCTGAATGAAAGGAAACATAATGACATACACCAATGCATTGCTTTGCACCCACTGTTTTGTTTTTTTTTCTTTTTTTTTTTCAGACCTTTGAGGCTGTAAAATAGTCATCTGCCTGTCTCCTCAGTCAGTGGAAACACAAATGCATAGGCAGCAGCAGTGCAAAGTTACTTATTACAAAGTCATAACTCCAACATTCTCTCCTTGGTTTAATAATGTATGGATTAAATATTGCTATTTATTATGATTATGATTATGATTATTATTATACATTCACTTTACTTAGTAATTTAGTTTAAATGTTTTACCCTGTAACTTGTTACATTATTGTTTTCTCTAATGTACACATGTGTATTTAGACTAGACAGAAATACAGTGGCGTTTTAACATGAAGAGGCGATGAAAAAAAAAAAAGAGGGTGGGTGGAGGGGGGAGGGTGGGGCTTTCTTGCGCGAGTGTCCTTTTTATCAACAAAGCGTTACAGTTTCTGTTGAGCTGTGTGTTGACTTTGAGAGGAACTACAATGGACTGCAGGATTTCACTGTTTCTGTTTGCTCTCATGTGTAAGTGCTGAACTTTCTCTGTTGTTTTATTATTATATTATTATTATAATATTTAGCTTTTAAACTTATTAACAGTGAATTCAATGCTGTGGTTTGTGTTAGTTTTAGTTGCACCCCCCCTCCCTCTCCTTGTCCTCTCTCTCTCCTCTTCGCGTTTGGTTCATCAACTGATCGAAAAAGGTCTGAGTTTAAATGACTTGTTTGTGTCACTTCGCCGCTGTTTGTGCCTTCCACACTTGTCAGAAGTGCCCCCGTTCATTCCCAACGATCTCTTGGGAAAAAAAATTAATTTACCGTTTTGGCAAGTTCGCGAGCAGCTTCAACAAGGTGCGACTCTGCTGCAAGGATGCCAGGCTACAACATCAGTCTCTGCGAATACAGGCGTTCATGTATCTGAGTGATACTGCACTAATGTTTTCGGCTTACTTCAGAGTAAAGTTTGAAAATGCTTTCTACGCTGTGATGCTAGTTCTGGTATGAAATGCTTCGAGTGTGTCAAGGTCTCCGCACAGAGACTGCGGTAACCAGTTCAGGTGCACAGCGAGAATCGGCCTGCACATCTGAATTAACAGCCTGCGACAGACAGGAGTCATTCCGTGCATCAGATGTGCTATGGGAGCAAATAAGTGGCGGTGGTGGAAAACGGGTGAAGCACTAAAGGTGGTCTTTCAGTTATGGAAAAGCTTTGAACATAAATGGAGGGAGGGGACAGGGAAAAACAAGTGGTGTTAACTGAGCTATGCGAAATAAAAAACAGAGATGTGCTCTTCTTATAGGAATCACACAGCTCAGTGGTAGAATGCGGTATTTGCTCAGTCGCGGTACCAACAGGTGCAGGTGTAGCTTTTGTTTTTTTTTTCACAGCACCTCATTTTGTCTAATATATTAACGTGAAATTGAACACAAGCGAGAATTCAGATGGTGCAAGCAACAATTATTTTACATATGTGTATGCTCCTAATTCTGGTGCTGAGAGCTTGGAATTGTTTCATAAACTAAATAGTAAATTTAAACAGGTGGATAACAGCTCAGTGATGGTGGTAGGACGAGCCTGGAACTAGTTGACCGAAATGCCGTGGTGCAATGCCCAGCATAAGCCTCCCTTCTGTCTGGAGTTACCGTAGGAAATGACAAACAGATGTTTGAAGGACAATTCATCTGGCAGTCAGACAATACACATGGGTGAAAGTCAGTGAGAATAGAGTTAACAGGTCAGTAAACCGTATAATATCACTTGTAGGCTTCACAGACGATCGTCTAGTAACATTAGATTTTTCTTTATAAACAGAGCAATAATGTTGTCCTTACTGATTTTTTTTCATTTACTGACTTCTGAAATCAATGGAAATTGAATAAAAACGAATTTAAAGGCTTAGCTCTCTGGTGGGAAGTAGGAAAGTATAGAAAAACATTGTATAGAAGAACTAGATAAGGCAATTGGGATAGTAGAAGCTAAAATTATCAGTGGAACTGATAGTAACAATAGAAACTGGGAGAATAAAAGAAAAGCTTTAAGTAGGTTCATACATGGAAAAGCAAAGGGAGCATTGATCAGAACAAGGTTTTTATTGTTTTCAACACCATTTTAGCACTTTTAAAGAGTGCAGGATTCTGCCTGTTGGTTTTTTGGACCATTCTATGGTGTATTGCAACATTTTTATTGCAAATATTAAACATAAGTCGGCCTATTGGCATTTCAACACTGCTTTAGATACACATTTTAAAGAAACTTTTATTTACTTTCGAAAAAGGAAAGGGGATTTTACATCTTTAAAGCAGTGGTGGGATCATGGCTAAGCAGGAATCAAACAGTTATGCCAATAGTATACTCTCAATGTCTCTCGTGACATTACCAGGTCTATGAATGATCTAGAGACTGAAATAGTGGAATCGCAGGGTAATGTAAAGTCCATGAAAACTCGAGTCTGCTTTCAAATCTAAAAAAGCCATTTTAGTAGACTTGTTGGGCTCAAAAGCTCTGAGGAGAAAGGGGCACTGGAATTTTAACTTAAAGGATTCACCCTCAAAGTTCTTCTTTAGTCTGGAAAAGAAAAGTGGGACAGTGCAAGTGGATCCATGCACTACAATCAAGTGAAGGCTGGCTGCTGACTGAGGCTGGTAAAATTCGATGGGGAACGGTGCTCTTTTATTCCCACCTATATAAAAGCGAGTACAGGGAAGATCGGGACGCTTTTAACACATTTTGCAGTGGGTTACCCAGACTCTCCGATGAGACCGGGTTTGGATCCTAGTGGAGCTTTGGAGCTAGTTTTGACCAGATCAAGTTGAAACATATTGTGGATGCTGCAGGTCCTGGTTTTCACTGTACTGAGGTGGTAGCTTTTCTTCTTCAAATAAGATCAATGCATTGCACCAGAAGTATGTTAAACTTATGGATTATGAGGTTGACTAAAGAGAAATTGGTGGTGGTACAAGAGTATCACCACCAAACAAGGACAAGCACCACACTAGGACAGGAGATATACTCCTACTATACTGAAATTTGTTTGTTGGTTTCAGAGGTAGCTGAGTTTCTGTCATATTTCTTGAGTCTGCTGATTTAGTCTGTTTGTTTTTAATAGAGTTAAGAACTGTAGGTAGAAAGTTTTGCTCTTCTGGTGAAGTGGATATTTGGTCGGTTGTTGGTGGTAGTTTCAGCTTAGTAATCACCGAGCATTCACACCTTTGACCTAACAAAGGCACAAGAGGTTGGTTGTTTTCAACGAGGGGGCGGTTTCGGCTGTAGCAAATTACGACCATATTTAAGGCACCTGTTGGGCTGGAGTGTCAGCCCTTGTGTTCAGTCCTCCTTGTGTGACCGACGGTGTAAAGACAAGCGAGTCTTACCTGCGCGAGTCCACTGAACGAGGACATTAGGTAGTTTATTTCAAACTTCTTCTATTTCCCTACTTTGCTTCACATTAACCCTTTCTACTCCGGAAAGCCTTTTCTTTGTTATGCTATGTGTTTTCAGCAGATCCCTGTTCTCCTCCGCAGACGCAGGACATGGCGTCCTACTAGGGGACAACACGTTTCTCACCTGATGTTTCTCAACATCAGGAAGATCAGACCCTACATCACGGAATATACAACCCAACTCATTGTACAGGCGCTGGTCACATCTCATCTTGATTTAAAAAAAAACATCCTTTCTGCTCTTTCTTGCACTTGCATCTCATGAACTGTGAACACTTTTCTGATAGGACTTTGCTTTGATGTTTTCTCCTTGACTTAGATTTTTGCTTCCTTGTACCTCACTTGTAAGTTGCTTTGGATAAAAGCGTCTGCTAAATGACTAAATGTAAATGTATCCCGCCCGTTTGGAGACCCCTGATGGACTAACCCTTTTCCAGAACTTGGTCTAATCATAGACCAACATGACTTCATGAGGACATAACAGAACTGTTATACTGACACCAGATCAGTCCTTTATTTGCTGGAAGGAGATGGGCTACTGTGTGGAGAGACAGGGTGACTGGGTGCTGATTGTAGACCAGTGTGGAGGGTCTTCTATAAGGCACCAGTGAACAAGAGACCAGGTGATCTGCTTTGGAGAGGAAGCGCTGGCTGTTAACTATGTGCAATCAAAAATGAATCAGTGTGTCCAAACACTGTCCCGCTGTAGGTAAACAGAAACCATTTTTCACTGTTTTCTGGACTGTCAAAGTCTTGCAGGTCTTTTTCAGTTACTTCACAAAGTGTTTATGCTTTTTGGTGAGAATTGGTCTGATGTTGCTTTTACTCTTGGTGCTGGATATAACAATGAAAATGGAAACAAATGGCAGCTTCTACATTTTGTAGTGGGACAAACAAAACATGGCTCCCTGTTTAACTCCGCCTCTCTCACGCTGCCTCTCTTTTTTTTCCCCTCTCTCTTTCCCAGTTGGAGCGGCTGCAGCAGGTGGACTGAGTGAAACTAAATCACTGATAGCAAAGATTGGAGACAACATCACTCTGAACACTGGTATCTCTGAACTACATAGGAACTCTGAGGTCTACTGGGTTTATGGTCCAACGAAAGATACGATCATCCACTTTGAGAATGGGAAACTACAGTGGATCAGGAAAGATGGGATAGAGAAATTTGAGCTGGATGAAAGGACTGGGTCTCTCATCATCCGATCCCTCAACATCAGTGACAGTGGAATCTATCATGGCCACATCATTGATGGAAACGATTCACAACAGACCTTTGTGCTGACTGTTCTGGGTGAGCATATGGAGACTTGAGAAATGTGTCACTTCTGTTGGTGAAAGATATTGAAATCTATATGATTTGAACAAATCCAAACAATCATTAGGATACAGAAAACTACAGTTCTCAGAAACAAACGTCAGCATTTGGTTTTAATAATTTGGTTTTGTTCATACCTGTAACTAGGGCAAAAAAACATTTTATCACTCAAATTTATTTATTGATGTATATCATGGTATAAATAAAAAGTAAAATTCCTTTTTACTCTTAAGTGTGATGAAATGATATAAGTTTAATTATAGTTTTAATATTATTTATTTTATGTCTCAAATTTAATGACAAATTAACGGTTTCAAATTTTACAGGAGTCAGTTCCAAATAAGTAAAGTAGGTATTAACAAACAGCATGGTGCTGAAGAACGTGGACACTATGGTCTGTGGTTGTGTGCTGGTTGATTAGTGGAGACACCTGCACTTGAACTGTTAAGTCTTGGCCTGTGTATGCTCGGATGGCGCGGCTTTATATGGTTTAATAAAAGATTATTGATATTACCTGTCTTTGTGGGAACATGCTGTGCAATGCACTCTAGTCTGGGTGTTGTTAGACTTTGAATAGCCAAAATATCTCCATGCTACTGAATTCCTCAGTACGTTTTTTTCAACTGAGTTCATCATTTGAGCCCTGTGGTTTGTTCTGTTCTGTTGTCATTTTCTATATTAACTCGTTTCCACTCCTGACATACTAGTGTTCACATTTCATCAGCCTAAACATTGTCACGTACCCTGGTGACGACTGTTGCAAACCGCAGAGAGCTTAGGGCGTCAACCTATATTTCTATCGAGGAAAAGTAGTTTTGCGATCATGACTGTTTTATCACCCAGCCCTACCTGCAAAACATTAAATTAACAAATGTTTCAAAGGGAGTATACTTTAGCTCCTTGTGTTATTAAAAATTTCAAAAGGATTTTTGACTGAAGTTCTCTGATTTCATTTTAGTTAAAGTTTTATATACAATAAACTGTATATGTAGCACAAACTAGCTGTGTGTGTGTACACATGCGTGCGTTGTGGGTTTTCATCCCAGACCGATTGTGGCCTTTCAGTGTGGAGTTTGCATGTTCTTCCTGTGTTTGCAATGATTTCATCCACGTACTCCAGTTTCCTGTTAGCTTAATTGGTGACTCATGGTGTGAATGGTTGTCTGGCTGTGTATGTCTCTCGGTTTTTGTTTATCTCAGCACCACTACTAAAGCAGCTTTTGGTCTCATGTCTCCTTTTTTCTGTCTCTCAGAGTCTGATCCCAACCCAACATTTGCTGGATGTCCACAAAATACTACTGCTCGTGGAACAAACAGAGGGACACAGAGGAGCCACATAGCTGTTTGTCTACCATTTGTATTATTAGGATTAATTTGCATTGTGAAGCTCATGGTAAATAAATGGTAAATAGTCGCTTTTTTGCACTCTTGTTTTTTTTTTTTTTAAATATCATGACATATATTCAGCTCCAGTAAGAACACAGATGTAGTCTGACATGCATTGGCACATTCAGCTGAAATGTGAGTACAATATTAACATCAACATCAGTCAAATGGCACAGTTTTCTCCAAAAGTGTCCCGTTATGGCAGTAAATGTCCTTACAGTAAATGTCCAATAAATCTAAAACATCCCCCACTCCTGTTAATCTGCTCTATATTTATGTTTTCCTCACTGTTAAACACTGGCTGATGGGGACAGGCAACATGTGCGTACACAGAGAGGTGAGATGCTTAAAAACACATGTTCCCAAATTACAATCTGACCATCCTGAAAGTGAGCAACAACAAAACAACAACAAAGAGCAACAACAAAACAAGAAAAGCAACAACAAAACAACAAAAAAGCAACAACAAAGCATTGTACAGGTTGGTAGGACACAGATGCAGATGCAATGTCCTGCATCAGCATGTGATGTTTAATGGCAGCTTTCTTTTGTGAGTACTTTTACTGAACTTTTCTATAATGATCAAGTGGATTTCATCAGCCCACGTAATTTAAAATAAATTATTTAGGTAAGACTTCTGCGAGTTGGTGGGCAACTCACCTGACCTTGGAGCCTGTGTTTGCAGGGGGGCAATAGTTTTATTATCCGTCACTTGTTTTTCAAAGCAGACATAGAAATGGTTGACCTTCTCAGCCAAGGAGGTGTTTGTGGGTGGTTCACAACTGTCTCGGTATTTCGTAATCTGCTGAATGCCCTGCCACACTGTTGGATCTTTATTAGTGAAGTGATTTTTAATCTTTACCTTGTATGCAGTTTTTTCCTGCACGATGCCTTTTTTCAAGTTATAGCTGGTTAAAGCTGTCACCTGATTTATGTTCCTTCAGTAGGGCCTGGACCTCCATGGTCGTCCGGGGTTTCCTGTTAGGGATGGTCTGGATGTTAATGGGGGTATTTTCAGCGCGGGTCCTTATGTAACTAAGCACAGTAAAGGCATCGTCATTGAAATCACCAAACCAACTTATATTAATTCAATTCTAAATTGTATGAAACATATTTTCCAACCACATTGAATTATGTAATATCCATTTATATAACAGACAGACCAATCAATTAACAGATACACACATGTCCATGAAATTATATATAATTACTGACATGAGATTGCATTAAAATAATAGAAACAGTTTTTTTGTCCACAATTAATTAAAAAATCATCATAACCACCTGCAGGTTTCAGGTTACACTGAGTTACACATTAATTTTATATCGATATGGACATTGTTTTCAAGAGGTGGATTAGTAGTAACACCATGATCAAACTAACCCTGTAATATGGAGGCTGTACTTAAACCTCTCTGTGAATACATTCTAGGCAGCACAGTGGTGATTACTGCAACATTAGGTTAGATGTGATTATTTGCACACAGACCTCAGTGCCCTGAAAAGAATTTTGGAATGATTTTTTTTATCTAAAATGCTGATGAATCTTTCAGGTTTTTTTTCTGAAGGGTAAGGTCAGTACCACAGGCTGTTTTATGTGTCTAACAACAGAAAAAGCTTGTGTTAGTTAGTTCCTTGTGCTCTGCTACCAGTAAAATCTGACTTATGTACAGCACACAACCACAACTTTAAGTGGCTCTATAGCCGGTTGTGGTTATAGGTTATATGATATGTGATCCACATAAGTACTGAGGGCAGACTGTTGATTGATACTTCCTGTTAACAGAAAACCGACCTAACAACGCTTTGTGTGTGTGTGTGTGTGTGTGTGTGTGTTTGGTTTGTGGGATTTCACAACATCCAGCAATGACTACTCTTACTAGCTGACACATTCCCACATGTGTCAGGCACATGAGGCATTGTGTGGACATTATACAAAGCCACAGTCACTCACATTCTCACCACATTCCCACACAAATCAACTTTTAAGCCACTAATAAATGTACCAGAAGTAAAACACTATAGAACACAGTGCAAAACAGCATACAGCCAGTAACAATGCAGAAACATATTCACTTTCCTCAATGCTCGCACTGAGGACATTACATGATCTTTTTGTAAACTCATCTGTGATGCTTTCACATGTGTGGTTCCCATGCTAACGGGACTTGCAGGGTGCTGTGTAATCTGTAGGTGGTGTTGCTGCTTGCAAACTAGCCCACATTCACCCTACCACTGCTACACAACCTGGTATTTGTACTTTGTTGAGAAGATCAAAGTTTGGAAAAAAAAAAAGAAACTTATCTCTTGCTAAAGTTTACAGTATTTCATAACCAGTGGGGTGGGATACTTGGCCTTTGTGGCCTGGTGCAGCTGCAACCTGCTAAAAAAACACAAGAATCTGCATTGACAGAAGCCTAATACATTGCATGCCACAGGAAATAACTTTTTATCTGTGTGAAGCCGTCTGTGGTTACTTTTTCCATGTTCCCCTGTGAGTAATTTGCTCAGAAATCAACTTTTTCAAAGTTGATTTATTTAGGTGACATTCAGTTAAAAGCTACACATCACATTTTCACGATTCATAAAAACACATTATAGATTGGGATACACCTTTGATATACAAATCTTTTCTACTTTTCAAGGAGTAAACCCAGGCATGAGCAGGCCCAGGAGGTAATGTAGCGTTTTTTTGACTTTTTGAGTTTCTTTAACCATTCCAGCCCCACTTGCTGAGAGACAAGATGGAGGGTACGGGATAGTCCACTTCTTGACCTCCTGGATAACAGACTACCTGACAGAGTGATCTTTGGATGTCAGGCTAGGGAGCTGATCAGGAGCAGCTCTATAGGGAACTGTTTTAGCACCTTTTCTGTTCACACTCAACGCAGTGGACTTTAAACACAGCTCAGAAGAAGAGGCAGAGCCACACGTTCTCCCTTCAGACACTGAGGTCCTTTGATGCGTGTGCTGAGATGCTTAGCATATTTTCCACATTGTGGTGACCAGTTCACTATTCTCTGCAGCAGCATACTGGGGAGGATGGTATGATTAAAGACAAAACACCAAGCAAATGGATAAGCTGGTTAAAAAACCCAGCTCAGTGCTTGGTAGGAGACTGGATCCATTAAAACGGTCGTGGACAGATCCACACACAACAAACTGAGCGCTATAATCAACAATAGCAGACACCCTCTCCCTCTCATCCTTTCACTGCTTATTTTAATTATGTACTTTTTATTCTGTAAAAATAATTACATTTTAATACTATTTCATTGATGATGAGTGAAATGTAAAATTTGTTTATGATTTACTGGACATTGGAATTTCCCTTCAGGGATGAATAAAGTTGTATCTATCTGTGAGACTCATAATCGCTGGGGGTTGGTGGCTTGGGGCTAGGATTTTTGATTTCTTAGTTATTTGATATCGTTGCTTTGCATAGCAGTAGAATTATTTGCATCTGTTAGCTTTATTGTTATATTTTGTTAATTCTGAGTTTTGTTATTCAGTTCCCCCTTGTGTGTCTTCAATGGTCTGATTAGCCGTTACATAAGTTTCCCCCTGTGTTCAGTCCGTGGGTTAGTTACTTGGGGTTATTTTGATTGTGTTACTATGTTACTTTAGAGGTAATTCTTTTAAATTCAGTTGAGTCCAGTTTGGTTTTGTTGACCCCTTTTAATGCACCTGATATGTTAATGTTTTGTAACTTGCGGTTTCATATTTTGGGGTAAATAAAAACCCTTTTTTGTTGAAAGCCACCTGTTTTGTCATGGCAGTATATAAAGTCGTGCCCCTGGCATCGAATAGTGGCTCCCCCGAAGCGTCTAATAGTAATGCAAAAAGGTCCCGTGGCGTCAATATGATACGCCAATAGACATATAAAAGTGCATCATTATCTAACGCTGTAGGGTGAGAACGTGGTTAGTAGCCACTTTTTATTGTGCAGGTAACCTGCCGGTAACATCTCCAGCTTTGCCACGCTGAGCACATTTAAAATAAACTAGAATGATCAAAAGAGTGAACTTTACTCCCATTAAAGCATTACACATACCTTAGTACCATTGAACTGGGCAGAGTGTTACTGCCTCCTTCTCAAACTTGTTTCGAGTTAACTTCCACTCTGCCACTGGTGGACAAGATTGAGAAAGACTGATCGCTGGTCACCACTGCCTCTATCAATGGTGGGTCGAATAAACTTAGTTAAGATAGTGGTCCTCCCAAGGATTCCCTAAGAGTTTCAACAGGTCCCAGTTCCGTTAGCCATACTATTCTTTAACAAGTTAGACAAGATGATATCTAAATTTCTGTATAATGGCAGCAAATGGTTAATTATTTACAGTCCCCCAAGGATCTTGAGGGCTTTGCCCTCCCAAATCTTAGACACTGCTATCAGGCAGCAAATGTGCAAAAACTCCTGTTTTGGATGAACGAAGAAAGATTCCTTTCAGTTCTGTAGTCCTTCCTTAAGTCAGTCTCCTCAAAACTTCCTGAGGTGAATAAAAACATATGGGGGGACAGCCTTGATATGAAACTAACTGAGCAGAAGTGGGACTCTGTCCTGTCCACTCTTCCTCTGTTTGTGCTCCCCACAGCCTAATTCACTACGTGAATGCCAGACTAGACTCTTTCAGCGGCATAGACATACAGTTGTGATGTCACAAGGCTTCAAAAAAAAAAAAGGTGTGAGGAGTCAACATTTGAAATTGTTTTTTGGAAAAAATTGATCACATTACTTGCACATTCTAAAGATAAGAAGACTAGCCGTCTCATTTCCCCTTTCTTTTTTCTGCGTCCTCCACTAATCGAGTGCAGCTGACACACACCACCACTAAGATCAAAATGTATAACATAACCCTGTCACATTGTTTTTGGCATCTGTACATTACTGAATCTCATTTTCTTTTGTTGATGCCAGCTCACGGGAGGTTGGGTTGTTAGAATAATTCAGCCAAGACTACAGTAAGTTTAGGGTTGCTCTCTGCAGTGTGGCATGGGTCTACAAGCTCCTGAAAGATGGGACTGATGGCTCAACCAGCTCTATCTGGGGGGATTTGGTGCTACTCTATCACCATCTGGTGGGAAAAGACCAGCCAAGTCAGGAGGAAACACACTTTTGGCCGTGTTGTAAAGTGACTGTCTATCTACAAATGTATCACTTTAAAGATGATATGGACATATTTTAAAGTATAAAGTGATATTAAATAGGTTCCTGTCATGACATGTGGGTTTTACAGGGGGTGTCTGTGTATTTCTGACTTCTTTCTTAATGGGACAAAGCCTATGTGCATTTATAAAGTGAAATTCAGCCATATGATACAATACAAAAAAAGCTAATTGAGCAATACTCAATAGAGCTATGCGTGTGTCTATTTATGTTTTAATCTCGTTTAATTTGGATATTAAAGTTCTAAGGAATAAAAACGGTAATTGTCGTCTCTCCTTGTCCACTGAGCTCTGACGTTAAGAACTGGGGGCGCTCCAGTCCAGTTTGAAAACCAGCTAGACAGTTTCAAATGTTTGCCTACATGAGAAACTAATTAAGCTGTTTATTGGTCCTGGTCAGATTCTTTAGAATAAGAGAATACTTAGAAACATGAACGTACCAGTCCCTGGTGGTCTAGTGGTTAGGATTCGGCGCTCTCACCGCCGCGGCCCGGGTTCGATTCCCGGTCAGGGAACTCCGCTTTTGATTATTATTATTTTTTTTTTTTTCTTTTTCCCCATTATGTTTCTATTGGTAATGTAAGAGCATACCACAACTGTTTATTGTACACTTTGTTTTATTCCTCTATAGTTTTTCTTCATTATTATTATTTCTCTGTATCACTCACAGTTGGTATAAAGAAACTGCACTATCCACTGCTGATTACCTGGATCAGGTGTGTTCAGTCAATTAGAAGCTGGGAGATAGTTGAGGGATAGTGAGTGCAGGGATAATTCGAAAACAAACATGGCTGCAGCTACCAAGTGAAGCAGGATATCAAATGTAAATTTGTTCATATATGAACCTATGTAGAAATAAAACTAAATATATGCATCAGCAAAACATTAACATTACATGCATACAAAACATGTAATTCATTTATTTCTGTACTGCAATATACCTACTTTTATTTTACCGCAGTAAAATATGCCAGTCTAAAGCAGGAACTCGACAGGCAGCTTCCCACACCTTAATAATCACACAATTATTTTTGCATTTATTGATGAGTAGGTAAAAGAAATAAGCTGAATGTGCATCCCTGCTTTTACAAACCCCACACCTGTGGCAAGTAATACGTGTGGGCAATATAGTAATCAGACTTGCAACCAGTTAAAATGGAGAAAAGTTGACTCAACCTTTGTGATGTGTGTCACACTGAGCATGGAGATAAGAAATTAGTGTAAAGAGGGGGAATTGTAGAAAAACATAAACAATCTCAAGGCTACAAGTCCATCACTAGACATCTTAATGTTCCTGTGTCCACTGTTCGTAATATCATCAAGAGGCTTAAAGTGTACTGTAGCTAACCTCCCCGGAAGTGGATGGAAGAGCAAACTTTATTAAAATTTACAACCAGGGATTGTTCGAATAGTGGTTAAAGAACCCTGATTAACTTCCAAACAAATTCAAGCTGATCTGCAGACACAGGGTACAACAGTGTCAGCTCGCCATCTGAATGAAAAGAGACGCTATGGTAAGAGACCCAGGAGGACACCACTTCTGACACAAAGGCTGGAGTTTGCCAAAAATTATGTGACAAAATCACAATCCTTCTGGGAGAACATACTGTGGAGATATGAGACAAAAGTAGAGCTTTTTAGTAAAGGACATCATGGCACTGTTTAGAGAAAAAGAAATGAGGCCTTCAAAAAAAAAAAAGAACACAATCCCTACATTCAAACGTGGTGGAGGTTTAAAGATGTTTTGGGTTTGCTATGCTGCTTCTGGCACTTGTATCAGATATTTGTGGCCATGACTTTATGTATCTATATGTAGTCAGTTGAATCAGTTGTTTTAAAATTGTGTCTCAGCCCGATGTCTCTCCAATATCAACCACGTGCTTAGTTGGACCTTCTACAGGTCCAGGCCTCAGCTTTTAAGCACTGCTCCTGACTTCCCTAGGTCCTGGGTTTGACTTGATCACCCCAGCTGTCAACCACTTCTACTAAATTACTGCAGGTCCAAGACATCATCCCCATCCCCAAGCCTGAACTGGTTCTGCTGACCTCCCCCAAGTCCAGGTCTCCACCTATAATCTAAGCCCTGCTGGTGTCCAGGAGCATGTTGTCTTGCTGAGCCGGACACCACTGCTGCTCCAAAGTTACTTTGTAAAAGAGTATCAGAAGCTTTACCAGTCTGTGGTGGACAATATTCTCTCATATATAATAGAAATAAACAATATAGTCTCTTTGCCACCGTGTAACGGCCTGAATGAACTATATATGGAAAATTGAAACCTGCATCTGACCTGAGTATGAATGTTTTCAGTACATCTTTACACAAGATGCCTGTGTAATGTCAGCGGTGCCATTCTTTGTTCCATGATCTCAAGCACAACCTCTTGTTGACATGGCTCAATGCGTATGTTGTGAGAAAAGTGGGAGTTCACTATAAAGACTCAGCTTCCTTTGACTCAGCTATAATGTTGCCTGTCTACCACAGAATACATTAACAAGTAAGCTTCATTCCTATTTTATTTATTTTTTTATTAATCATTCATACTCCAGCAATTATGTAGCAATATTTACACTGCTTTTCTTATCACGTTTAGATGCTTTCTCTCCCGTACCAGCATCTATAATCATCTCTGTCCTCCCCTTCTCTTAGTGACAACATTATTCCAATGAAGGAAAACTCTTAGAAGATATCGAAGATATTGCCTTCAGGAGCGATGAAGACATACACATTTAAAGAATAGACAAACCTGAAATGTTGATTTACTGGTCGTAGCTGAAGGTATGTGAA
The DNA here is from genome assembly GCF_033026475.1 of Channa argus. Classification (NCBI taxonomy): domain Eukaryota; kingdom Metazoa; phylum Chordata; class Actinopteri; order Anabantiformes; family Channidae; genus Channa; species Channa argus. Next base: position 28,262,896 of record NC_090199.1, on the reverse strand, counting down.
CTATATAGCAGACGGTGCACATCATGAATCAAAGCTTTGTTGTCAACCAGCTTTATCCTCCAAAGATGTTTATGGTTTATAATAATAAGGACAAAGGTTTGCTATACAGGGACTACAACACTTTTAACCCCAAAATAACATAATCATGGTCAAACCAGATCCAATTCACCTGATTCAGCAAGTCAAGATAGCTAACAAATCTAGTAATGACATTTGTTTTCATTTTTTGTTCGTTTCCCAAAAATCAAAGCATTTCTTTTAATAGCAAAAAGACAAATGAAAAATCAAGTAAGTGATGTTAAAACTCGGTTTTCTCAAGTGCAGTGTTTGTAGACCGTAGACCAAAAATAAAAATGGGGGTTCTAACTTTTTCCTTCCACAATTCTAAACCTAAACTCAGAAATCTGAATAAAAACAAAGAATTGTGACTTTTTTCTCATTGTGAGTTTAAAGTCAGAAGTGTTTTTTGTGGCCATATTCTACCTCAGTACTACAACTGTGATTAAAAAGAAAAAAAAAAAAAAAAAAAAAAAAATCACAAGTTTTCAAACTATCATCACTTGAACCTCTCTGCTGCTAAAAGAGGGTGGATATCAACAAATTTGCCATGGACACTTCCACCGTCACTCATGTTGAGAGCTCCAGTAGGCAGATTAAGGCTCAGTGCAGAACAGTAGCAAAACAAATGATATGTAGAAAAAGAAAATATTCTTTACCTCGCAAGTGTCCAAGGGTTTGACTTGCATATGAAATTTATAACATCACACTCAGATAAAAGTCTACCATCAAATTCCTTTTCCAAAGAAAAGATGCCAATCAGCTTAATGTCTGTACACAAATGAAAAAAAGACTCTTAACAATATTGTATTTGTAAACCAATGGTAACAATTGAAATAAGGTATAATTAATACAACATAAATGTACAAAATAAAAAAAAAGGCAATTTACTCTATGATAGTGTAAACGAAAAATCTATTAAAGATTAAGAAGCAAATGTGTAACTACATTTCTTATAAAAAATAAAAATAAACAATGAAGACGTTGCGTACCATACAGGGATTATCATCACTGTCATAATCATCATCAGAGTCAAAGGATGATGGCATTCAGATAAAGTACCCAAATAATACCATAAAATGGGAGCATGTTGCTAGTATACACAGTACACAGACACTCATTCCCACCCACACACACGGGTCTTGTAAAATAATGGGGTCATTTACAGACCCAACTCAGAGACTGGGCAGCGAGTTAGAGGTGGGGAACAAAGAAGAGGAGACTTGTTATCAGTGTTGTCAAATTTAGAATAATCATCACCTTAATGATTAGGACCCATGATAAAATAGTTTTTGCACACGCTCTGCTTTTTACTACTCAGGCTAAACATAAAACTATTCATGATTTGTTGTCCTGAAAATGGATCCGTACAGGGTCATGAACAAAACGTAGAGCACTAAAGCCTAACTGACTGACAATAGCAGCTCGAAAAGGCCTGATCCTGACGCATTACAATTAACTCTTTCCTGATGACAGACCATCAGGAGCAAATTCACCCCCCCCCCCCCCCATTTCCTGTTAGTCTGAAACTGAAATAATTCACATACACATAAGAGGGAAATTTAAATGCATATAAATATAGGCCTAATTAATGAGGTGATATGTATTTTGCCAGTACAATGTGCTGCAACTTTAGTGATTTGTTCATATGCACTAAAAAGAACTGACAGTCTGCCACCAAATACCAAGTTTAATTAAAGTCTTATTTCTTTTTCCCTTAGTGGGACCATTGATACGCAGACTGTGTGACAACCACTTTTTTCAACTCTGCTTCTTTTGTCCTCTCCATCCATCCGTCCCCACCGTCCAACCCAGTGCCCAATCTGAGGGGCTTTCTGGATCTGAGACCAGCCTTGCCAAATGGATCATTTCTCTTTGCCTTTAGCACGGACAGGTGGAACTCATTCAACTACAACTCAAATCACTGAGGCCTTGAGGCAGATCCTCAGTGCTAAGTACAAGTGAAGCCTTCACTGGCATCTATAACCAAGGAAAACCATCTCAAGAACTCAAGAAGATAAAATAAACATAATAATGTAAATACTGGTACCTGTGTAGCTACGGTTAACTTGTACCACAGTGGCTCAATAGTAAGACTCCAAGTAGCCCCTAAATCACAGGGCCTTGGTTTGGTCTTTTGTAATTCCACACATAAACATATCAAACTAGGAATATAAAACCCACCAAGTCAAAAGTAAGAGGTAAAGCATGGAATGAACGATAAATGAGGATTATAGTTATGATAAAAAAAGTACCACAGGTGGAAAAACTCATCGTGACATTTTGTTCCAGTAGGTTGTCAGGAAAGCCACAAGAGGGAGCAGAAGCACCACACTTTGAGCCACAGACAGACAGGTGGTTGGGACAAAGCAAACTCAATCTGTCCGTCTTTCATCGCTCTTGGTTTCTTTGTTTTGTAACTAAAGTACCCAAACTGTACCATACAAGTTAATTTCACTATACTTCTATCCTAAGCTACATTCGTACTCCATCTTTCTCTCTTTCTGCTCCATCGTTCTATGTCTCCTCCCTCCCGCCCCCTCCCCCACTGCAATGTCCTCCGCTCTTTGTCCTTTCTCTGCCTTGATTTTTGGACTGCTCTAACGTTTTACCATTTGCATGTTACTCTTTCTTTCAGTAAAGTCAACTTGTTTCTTTCCTAAATATTAGTACGGGTTTATTCTCACATTTAAATAAGTACCCAGCTATGAAATAGCTGAAACCAGGAGCGATGTGTCCCCCTCTCCCACCTCCTCCTCTGCATTGCATTTTCCAATGGGCTGCTGCTCCCTCGGACTTCCCCCATCTCTTTGTGTGTAAACTGTAAAGCTTTAAAGAAGGACTTTTGAGACGTGGTTGCCTCCGCAAACCGAACCGTCTTCTCGCACCCCTCTTAAGTGCTGGCAGAGAGAGTCTTTTTCAGCCTTCTTTTTCTCCTTCTGTCACTTCGACCTTTCACTGACTTCTCACTGTTATCACCTCCCTCTCTGCTGGTCGTGTGTCCTTTCACTTTTCCACAAGTACATCGTCCTCTGTGATGCCCTGTGCTCGGAGCTCTTCCAGAACATTGTCGAGGTGTCCAGGGTCAGGGAAGCCATGGCCCGTCAGGTTGGAACCAAATTCGGTCTTATGGTGGACCTTAAAAGGAAAGATATTCTTTTAAGTCTTTTAGTTTCACACACTATAGTTACGGCCCTATGTTTTTGAGCTGTACCTCATTCCAGATGACTGTGTCAGACTCTCCTGTAGTGCTCGAAGTGCCAACTGAGAAGATCAATCTGCGGTCCCATGCTACCAGGAGCAGTCTCAATACCTGATGACACATTAGGGTAAAGGCAAGAATGAAGTTTAAAAATGCACTGAACATTTGTCCACACTAAAAATGGATGAAATATGGAACTATGTGTGCTGTGTTTACCTTGCGTCCTTTCTCGCTGTCTGGGAGGTAGCAGTGTCGAGGAAAGCCTCTGGCAGTGTAGGGCTTCCCTGGGTTTGGATGCTCTGGTCCCTGGAAGGAGATTAGCAGAGGATTTAATATTACAGAGCCGTCATGCTGATCACAGTGGTTCTACAGTGCTTATGGCAGCCAGCTCTTTTCCAGTACCTGAATGCCTGGTGGGATGTTGTAAATGATGCGTATCGTTTTGCAGTCGGGATGCCCTGGTAGAGAGTGAGGGATGATGTGGTACTCCATCTTCCCTGCTGGTTGGTTGCCTGTCTTTACGCCGTATATGGTTTTACAGGTGGGACACTGAAGACTGACAGCATAAACACATCCATTACAGAGATTATTTTCTTCAGAAAGATGAGGGAATGACGAGAGAGGTGTCTTGTTTCAAACCCACCTGCCGTCCTTGTTACCATTGTTATACATGGCCACCAGACACTGGAAATGGTACTGGTGTCCACACTGTGCTAGTCGTCCAACTGACTCTGCCCTGGAAACGGGTCCCACGCCTGGACCTTTGTATCCAGATGGACCCCCCAGTGGCTCCATACAGATGGTACAGTCCTACAGAAGACAAGAAAAGGGGAAAATCCTGTTCCTGTGTCTCTTTACTATTAACACCGTCAAACACAGCCAGGAATTGCAGTAATACCTCCTCTGGTGGACTTTTTACTTTCTGCAGGTACTTCTTTACCACCTCTTCTGGAGTTTTACCTGCGGGCAGCGAGAAGCAGGAAGAGAAAGAGGTAATGATTGGATGAAATGCAAGTAGAATGATTTCAAATGACTTAATAATGACATTCCAAGGACGAAGATCATGTCTACACTTACCCTTGCGAACTTGTTTCTTAGTGGTCTTTCTGCAGCAGTGGCCAAAGCCTGGCACTGGTTTTATATCGCTCTTGCTCACAGGTGGAGGGTGCAGCACAAGTTTAGGGGGCCTGGTCAGACATACTGGCAGAGCAGCAGCACTCATCAGGATTCCTGTGATCCCTGAAATACAAAAGAGGAAAAAATGTGATTCCTCCTCTCATTCCACTTTTTATATCTATGCTGATTGTAAGTTTGTCTTTACCGGCAAGTGCTGGGTGAACTGGACTGGATCCATTGAGGTTCTTCACTGGGACAGTGGGCACACTGCAACAGAAGAAAAACTGTTAATTTCCATGCATCTACTTTGCCTTTTAGTGCCAGATCAGGCAAGAGAAAGTGGAATTACTCCACTTAACATATACTTACTTTGACAAACGCATGACTGTCATTCTCAACAGTCAGAAGTAATAGTTAAGTCAAGCAAGAGTCACACAAAGACAACAAGAAGTGACTCTACAAATGGTATCAATTAAATCAGTTTTTTAAAGAAACTATAAAAATACATGCGAATGAGGAAAAACAAGTTTCTGCGATGTTGTATGAATGTGTCCTTCTTCCTCTATCTTTCCTAAGTTTGCATCTCCTTGTCTTGCAAGGCTGCTGTGGAGCAGACAAATGACTACGCTGGGCTGTGTGTGTTTATGAAAGCTAATCCGCCGAGTTTCCATCTGCTCAGTGAGCTCAAAGAGATGGACGTCATGCAGCTGCTTGCTGGGGATTACCTGCTTCGTCACAAAGCCTATCATCGTCATCATCATCTCTAAATGAAAAACACAACCACATCACTGACTTGGATCATCAGTTAGTGCAGGATTTTTACAGAATCCAGGGTTTTGATCAGAGTGATCCGTCTATGTGTTTAGAAATCTCGCTCATGTAAGAAAGGTGAAAGGTCAGGATAAACCCTCTGTGATGATAAGTTCCTTCAACTGACAGCTGTATACAGTGAGGACATTAGCATCCCCTGCTGATTTTGCCCACTTCCAATGAAATGAAGTGTCTATAATTTCTATCATAGGTTTATTTGAACATATAGAGACAGAATATCAACCAAAAGTCCCCCCAAAAAAAGACTTTACAAATGTTAGAAACTGAGATGCATTTGAGTGAGTACCGACCAACCGACCAACCAACAATAATTCTGGCTCCCACAGACTGGGTATGTGCTCATGTAGTACACTAATTAGTCCTGTCAATTTAAGAAGTCACTCCTAATGACAACGTGTATATTACGTGTATATAAGACACCTGTCCACAGAATCACGGCCGGAATGGGCTACAAGACCATCAGCAAGAAGCTTGGTGAGAATGAGACAACTGTTGCAGTGATTATTCACAAATGGAGGAACTGCAAACTAATCCGCAACTGCTCTGGGTCTCGAGCTCCATGCAACATTTTGCCTGGTGGTGTAAGGACGATCATGAAAAAAGGGAGGGAGCAGGCAGAACTACATGGGAGGGGCTTGTGAATGACCTCAAGGCAGTTGGGACCACAGTCACCAAAAAACATTGGTAACACAATACTTAATATTTACATCTACAGGCCCCTCAGAAAGTTTGCCAATGAGCAAAACTGAGCTCTTTGGCATCAGCTCCAGTCGCCGTGGTTGGAGGATGAAAAATGCTGACTGACCCTAAGAACACCATCCCAGTTACAGTACAGTTGCCTCTACACTTTTATTCTAAAGTAAGATAAAAAATGTTAGACCCTTAATTTCTTTGGAAGTGGGCAAACATACAACATCAGCAGGGCTGTACAGGTGAGGCTCAGTGGCAGGTTGACCCACTGCAGACTGTAGAACAACACCATACACACACACAGGTAGTAAAGTGATTGCTGCAGAGAAACACACAAGCTGTGTCTGACAACAGATCTGCTGTTAATTCAAATATCTTTTCTAAATTGGATTAAATCAGTGTTTCGATGAACGCAGTTAAATAAGCAACTCTTAATCTAGGGAGCAACAAAAACTTCACTTCACTGTGGACAAAGCAAAAAAGGACAAATCTCAATAAAAAGGACCTTAAAAAAAAAAAAAAAAAAAGAGACTTCCTTCCAGCAGGATCCGAGATTTTGACTATAGTCCTCCGCTCTACCATCTGAGCTATCGAAGGTGCAGCAATTATGTACCTCTTATCACGCTTACGGCCTAGCATACACACGGTTACAGTCTACATAAGGACAGAGAGTGGTAAGGATCTGTTGTCGGTTTCAAATTAACAGGCTTTCTCTGAGTGCAGTAAGCTGCTTTCACTTAACCCCACTCAGCGACGCACGACAAAGCACGAGCGAGTGACTCACCAAATGTGTTTATGTTTGTGTCTGGACACACACAATTTACTACTTCTGCAAGCAGCTACACAACAACCAAACTGAGAATACAAAGCGGACAGTGGCCACCATCACACCTTAATCACATATTTCCATCTACGTTGATCAGATTAGTCTGAGCCTCATTGTGACACATATGCTCGTCTGTCACACGCACTCCAAGTAGTTTAAGATTTTAAACTTGTCATAAAGGTTTATTTATGACAACAGACAACAGCCGTATCTGTTATGAATAGGTTGCCTGGTCATGACGGAGAAGAAATGAGTATGTAAGATGTATGCTGGATTACTCGAGTGACAAAGACCGTGATCTCATACAGACACAGATTAATCATTTTTTTGTCACTGCATCGATACATAATTGTTAGGCTGTTGTGTTAGCAAGAGTCTTTATTTTGAGACGTGACAAAGGGAGAAGGAAGTGTATGTATCAAGTATGATCCAGGATAAGCTTTTTGCAGCTTGTTAACACCGTTTACAGATGCCCCACTGATGTCCTGATGATAAACTGCTTGCCGTTATCTCACACTCCTTTGATAATATAGTACTCATCAAGTTAAAATTTTGAACATCTACTTTCCAAACTTTGTGCCCACTTATTGCACACAATCTAAATTTAACGAGTACAAATGTTCTTATTTGAAAGGAGGCCATGTGTTCCAGCTTGTATAATAATGCTGGACAGGGATTTTCCCCTATGGAGTACCCCAGAGCTGCATACTTGGTCCTTGGCTGTTCTCTTTATTTTTTACCTCTTAGCCAAATCAAACAATGCTATGCTGGCAATCCATTCGGTGTAAGGTAAGCAAATAGTCTATATCTCTCCCTCTCGCTTTCTCTCTCTGTCTGCATTTTAACCCTCAAAGACAAAAGCTTATTGCTTTAAAAACAATGCAGAGAAGTCAAGTATGGCTTCCACTGAGCATTATGGTAAATAGAACTCAATCTTTAATTATAAACTCTCCTGCATGCAGCATGGAGACCATGAAGAGTCTGAGACCAAAACATAAAAATTGAAGATCCACTGGGGGTAGAAGGCCTGAATGGTACTTCAGTTTCTTGACCCCCTATGACCTCAAATCAGCCCTCCTACCCTCCTCCTGCTTCCCACCACATCCCACACTCTTTCCCTCCCTCATCCCTCTCCTCCTCCTCCTCCTATTCCCTTGGGCCCAGATGGACATCAGCTGGACTGATTTAGACACAAGACAATAACACACTCCCACACATTTTCACACACACATATTGTCACACAGTCATAAAAGCTGCACCCACAGGATTACACACATTCTTATGGAGAAACAGAGTTTATAACAGATTAGCTTACAATATGATTGTTCAAGCAGACTTCCTCGGCTTTAGTGACGGTTACTTGATTTTACTGGATGTGTTACATAAGGCAATATTTTAGGCAGAAATGGGTAATGAATGTTCATTTGCTCGATAAATAATAAAGATTTAATTAATAATAAAGATTGTTGTGAAAGTTTTGGAAGCATAGACCAATCCAAGTGAAACTCACTAAACAAAATATGTCTATATTGTGGGAAAGAAACCCTGTCTTAGAGATTATTTCATATTGTAGAACAACAGACAGACAAGCTGTGAGGAATCAAGTATTTTAAGTGCAATGCCACATAAGTGTCAAAGCACACATTTTTAAACATAATTCTAATATAGACAACAAGTATTATCACCCAATTTGTGTTTCATAAGGCTAGTTGTAATACATTTCCATGTGGACAATTATGTTGATGTTAACATTTTATCATGTTCTTAAATAGGAACTTTTAAAGGCTTCAGTTTGATATTTTTTTTACACATTTATAAAACTGAATGTAATAATTGCACTGAAATGTGGAAATAGTCACACATCATGTAAATATAATTTTGTACTTATTACTTGATTTATATTATAACCAAAAACAAAAGGAAAAACCATCTTGACCGTATAATAGCAAAGCAATTTCCATACTTTTCCACTCCGTTATCTGTGTACTTTTAATTTAAAACTGCAGTTCTTTTCATTTCATCTCATACATTCTAGCAAATCAGTTTCATTTAGGGTTTTATTTTGCATTTTCTCTGAATGTGTGACAAAGCAACAGAGACATATATTTCCCTGTCTGTGGCTACAGCTCCCTCTAAAGGCCACAAAGGATTAAAATGATGATCCCAGAGATCTGTAGTCTGGAACCTGTTGGTGAATATATGTCAACACTTTTCTGCTCCTCTGTTCTTATTACTTTCCTATATTCAGTCAGACTTCATGGATTCCTCATGCAATCGTTTGCCTTATTTGCTTTTCCTCAGTATGTTGTCTGTGCAGCCCCAGTCCTCCAAGCAAACCAGTGTGTCCGTCATTGCCTTTGTCTCATTCCCATAATCCCCCACTGGAGAGGGAGTAAGAGCCTGCATTCTTCACCTCACATCTCCTGTCAGGATTGTCAATATTTACTGTTTCTGTTTGAGTGTGTGTGCGCGTGTATTTGTTAAATGCCTTCACAGCCGGGCATCACTTTATATAAGCGCCTGTGTGTGTGTGTGTGTGTGTGTGTGTGTGTGTGTGTGTGTGTGTGTCTGTGTCTGTGTGAATGTATGTGTCACATCCCTCTCCCTCTCTCTGTCTGGTGGTGGCCTTATTTCTTGCACTACTTTGTGATCAATCTTTGACAGTTTGCTGACTCGTTTCTTTGTCTTACACCCCCACCCTATTCCCATCAACCCTTGTCTCAGGCACTGTCTGAGTCTGAGACTGTCTACACACACACACACGCACACACACACCCCTCCCTACTTAAGGGTAGCAACAATGCTGACTGGACCATTATCATTGTCTACCTCTCCCCTTTACTAATACTCACATAAATAATAATAATAGTAATAATATGCTGCTTTTCCCCCACATGGCACCGATCTTTAGATATCCATCCAATAATACTTCTCCAAATAATGGCTTAGACGTAAAGCACCTTTATTAACTGGCGCAAATATGTTTGTTTAAAACCAATGTGCTAACTACTGAAAGGAAACAAAAGAGATGAAAACAGCAAGAATGATAAAGGAACACCGAGAAGATATGGAAGTAAATATAGAATCTTAAAAAAAGCCGAACAGAGAGGGGGAAGTAGATGAGAGCAGAAAGAAGTGAAAACTAGAGGAGGCTAAGCATTGTGCTGCCTGGCCCAGGCTTGGGTAATCCAACAAAGGTTACTGTGGAGACCAACAATGGGGCTCTGAGGGGCCCAGACCGCTGAGACGGGACAGGAGAAGAGAGAGGAGAGGAGCCAGGGAAGGAATGGAGGGGGCAGGGAAGAAATGACAGGGCTAAAGGAGGCGGGAGACCAACAAAAAAAATCTACATCTCAAAACAATCTGACCTTAGGTTCACAACGAAGGTCAATATCTGTTGGTGAACGAAACGTGAAAATGCACCATTTCCTGTAGAACGGAAAGTTTTTTTTTATATATACAAGAGAAGTGGAAAAACACCCAACCATTTTAAACTACCACATGGGAAAGCTTGATGAAATGGTTTTAATCACTGTTGTATGAGATCATGGAAAGTTATGAAATTATGAAAGAGAAGAGAAAGGCTAGAGCGTGATTACAAAAGTTTCTGCAGTTAAGGAGCAGATGGGGGAAAAAAAGAGCCAGAGAAGGACAGAAAAGTGTGTTCAGGCTGAGAGTGGTGGAGGCAGCAGTTTATTGAAAGTAAATTTAACTGGTGTATTGCAAGTTGTCGGTTTCCACTTTACCCATCGAACAAGAGCTTAGGTTACACAACATATGGTCACAGAAGTAAAGTGAGGGGAAGCTAACAGTAGGTTGACACTATAACATCCTACTTGGATTTTGTTTGCAGTGTAAACATGAAGACTGCCAAGGCGTCAAAGAAAGGATGATGTTTTAAACGATGTGGTGTCTCACGAGGACGGCTTCCCGAAGAGTCACACTCCTGATATAGCCCTCTCAGAGTCACTCTGCTCAGACCTCTGCACAGTGTTGTCTTCATAAAATAGTTTTAGAGAGAGGGAAGGTCGGCTGACCTGTGGCCCGCACACTCGCACAGCTGCCCTCTCTCACACCTCCCCCTCGACTCTATAGACGCATCTTCACAGATGGACAACACACAGAAAGCACTGCTGACTTCAGACATACACCACAGCACGAACATGCCCACACTGACAAAGACACACACTGTAATTCACAATAAGTTTAAACATTGTATATTTTCAGCTCGACCTTGCTTTGTATTTAGTTGCTTGAAATGGATTAAAATAAATGTTTCCTGTTTTAAGGTCACTAGATCTCACTGTGGTAGAACTGCTGCCTATGAATGTAAAGTAAGTAATAAGGGATTTCATACATTTTGCTCATGTCACGTATTACTTAACTAAATTAAGTGACATAAAGCAAAAAGGATAAAAATCAAACAACTAACGGAAAAGAAATTTCCAACAGGAATGTGAAAATGTGTGAGGACTCGCACCTCTAACATCACATGACTCACAGTCAGTAACAACACGACTCATAACACTAACAAGCATTACACCTAGCAAATATGTCTGTGCACACATATAAAGATGCATGTTCAGATGTACACACGTTGAAAGGAATTTTAAAAATTGACATCAACACGCTGATATGCATGTTGACCCAAAATTATAACACTCACAAAAGGTTTGGGATGTTCGGGTGAAATTTATGGATAATGTAAAAAGTCATGCTTAGAGACTATTATGACAATAGGGCATTTAGGTAGAAGCAGGCAAAGCTAATTTATTCATCTCAAATAATTTTATTGAAACAAAAGCTAACATGGTAAATGGTAAATGGTCTGCACTTATATAGCGCTTTTCTACCCATTGGCACTCAAAGCGCTTTACACTGCTTCTTATTCACCCATTCACACTCACAATCACACACACATTCATACACCGATGGGGGAGCTGCTATGCAGCTGGCCAACACTCACCGGGAGCAACTAAGTTGGGGTTCAGTGTCTTGCTCAAGGACACTTCGACACGTGACCGGAGGAGCCAGGGATTGAACCCACAACTGTGAGATTGTTGGACAACCGCTCTACCTTCCTGCATCACAGTCGCCCCTAACTAACAGTGGTGGGTATACGACAACAAAAAAGAGGGGTTGTCTTGTTCTCATGATGTCAAAATGTGAACAGCATGATGAAGAGGACTTTTTAAATGCAAAGTGTCCTTGAATGAGAACCTTTACTGGTCGATCACGTTGTGGTCTTTGCAGTTAATCACCTTCTTATTGAACAGCATGTCATGCAATATGTACTTAACATTCAACAGTTGGACATGCGTGTTTAGAGAAGGTCAACTTAAGTCCACCTGTAAAGGTTATAGTGCATTTTAGATGCAATCTGAAATTTCGCCTGAAAGTCAAATATTCCTAACTTTATGTTAGTAGTGTACACCTCTGTGGAGGGCACCTTACTACCCTGTAACTACCACTAAAACTGGTGTGTGTTCTTAACCACTCAGAAGTTCTGGTATGTATGTATGTGTCATTCACTCACCCTGATGCTATGAGTGCTCTGGATTGGGCCATAGCAATCCTCTGTAATGCTGGTCTGCTCAGCCCAGCTAAGCTTGATCTCTGTGGCAATGGGGCATGGCACACTGTTGCTGCGGACGATGGCACCCGCTGTGGTTTCATCACCACTGGCGATGGAGATGGCACAGGAGAAGGGGGTGTGGTCACGCTGCTGGCAGGGGTAATTAATGTGGCAGTTGGCACGGAATCGTTGGCTGAAGATGAGGAGTGCTTGGGAGGAATGGATGGAGGATTCAGAGTTGGGTTGGATAACGGAGGTTGAGGAGGCGGGAGGGATGGGGGAGGCGGCCTGTTGGAAGACGAGGAGATGCCCAAAGAGAATGTGCCAGCAGTGAGCGCGGCCAATGACTGAGCAAAGAGCTGGGCATTCCTTCTCGGAGAGGCGGTATTTTTAGAGATTGCGAGACCATGTGGCAGCGTCTGGTAGTAGTTGGAGTTGGAATTTGAGTTCTGCTGCTGTCCTCGACCCAGAGTAGCTGATTTAGACGGACTCAGAGGCTTAGAGGCAGTTGGTGCTAAGTTCTTGGGCCGCTGCATGGTTAATGAGCGTCTTCCTAGAGTCTGTATCCCTGCTGCTCCACCCCCTGCCCCACCTGTATTGGTCTTCACACTAAGGACCAGCATGCACTGCTGACAGGAACAAGGCTGGCCCAGTCCAGTAGTTGGTAAGCCTCCACTGGGGTAGCCTGAGCTTCCGATCCCTGTGCTGGCACCGGACACTCCAACACCCAGCAAGGCTCCGGTCAGCCCCCCACCTCCCCCCACACCTCCTCCTTTGGGAACGGGGAGAGGACCAGACACTAACGGGTAGGTAATGTCAGCACGCCTCTGGATCCTCCGACACCTCTGGCTCTGTCTATTCACCTGCAGGAGGACAAAGAACATGTCTGAAGTTCACTCATTTGGTAAAAGACAGGTTGATTCGATTACAGATGTAAAGAGCTGATACACACCTGTGTCATGCTCTGAAAATCAATGAGGTAGCAGAAGCCAAGTGGGGTCAGGTCGAGGCAGGGCTGTTGGCGGCTGTGGGCACTTTCGATGGCAATGGCCACCTCCATGTCGTACGCCGTCCATGTACCAGCATCATTTTCCCACTCCCACTGCCAGCCCTGACCCGGCGCCGAGGATGGGTCATAAAAACTCCTCCGCACCGGACGGATTGTTCCTTGGGGGGAAAAAAGGAAAAACAAGGATGTGCCTTTGTTAAAGCTACAATATGTAATTTAAATTAGTGCAAGGATGAGACTCAAAATCTACTCAGCTCCCTTCCTCTGCTACGCTCCAAAACATTTAGAAGCAAATATTTCTGAACTGATGCCAGAGCTTTTCAGTGAGTCTGGGTCATGGGATGCTGCTTCAATGGTGCCTAATACACTATCTTATACAACTTATCCTGTTAAGGGGTTTCAATGGCCTGGAGTCTACTGTGTGGGATGAACTCTTATCCCCAGAGCAAGGGGAACTGAAGACAACATGCAACTCCATGCAGAAAGAGCCCAGCCACATTATAACCTTTGTGTTATGAGGCTGGAGTGATAACCACTGCACCATTTCATTCATTTGTTTTGTCCTTTCGGCTTATCCCGAGAGTTCAGGGTCCCCAAAGCGGACTGCATGTTGATTTGGCCGGATGCCCTTGCCGAAGCAACCCTCCCCAATTTCTACCAAGCTTGGACCGGTACTGCACAGCTGGGGATGGGAAAGGGCTGATGGTGGTTCAGTTTCTTGCCCACATATATAGCCGGGACCGGGAATCGAACCACTGACCCTGTGGTCTGTGGACGACTGCCTTAGCAACTGAGCCCCCACTGCAGTCCCATGCCCCCTTAATTTGTAAGCACAGTCAACATTTAAAGTACCTTTAGGAGCATACTTAGATATACTCTTATAAAGAAATTGAATTACTGTACCTTCTAAAACGGTGAAAAATAAGCATTTCTGCTGCACAACAACGAGGTCACAGAAGAAAAGCCAGTAAATTGGTGAAGACTTAATTACATAATTTATATAGCGATATTCCAGTGCCAATACCACTTTTGTGTACTTGCACTTGTCCTCGTAAAACTTCTCATATACTACACAGATGATAACACAGTAGCCTCCATAAGTAGGTGAAGTTGGAAAAATGTTAATAGGATAATTGAAGAGGGATTTTACTTTCCAGCAACTCATAATAAAAGTAAAACAGTTTAGTACTTGTAATGGTCAGTACTAAAATATAAGTACTTGTACCCTGGAAAACAGTGGTATTGGGAAAACTACGCACTTGATAAATAGTGCAGTCTTTTGTCTACATTAAATGGTGGTGAATTAGTGGATCATAAGGGTTTTACAGTCTCAGAGACTGAACAAACATAATTACGTGAATGACAGCAGTAGCCTGCAGACCAGTAAAGGCAACAACCACAACAGCTAAAATCACCAGAAAAAAAAATCTGGCTTCTCTTCTTCAACTATTGCATTGAATTAATTGTTGCCAGTGGATTGGACAAACGACTGCAGTCTTCTTATGCCCCAGATGACAGCAGCCTCACCATCTCCACCTCTGCCACACCTAACCAACCCAGCATTCTGTTAGCTGCTCTGTTAGATAGTAAAATGTGTTTGTTAAGACCCCCCTAACAAATAACCCCACTGTATACAGAGCACCGGGTAGCTACTGTAAGAGTGAGAAGTCCTGTTAGTGAATTTCATTCCATAGTTTTCCATTTTGCATTTGAGGTTATACAAACTGGTTTGGTTTTAGTGAAGCAAGTTAGGGTTTTTGTTAGAGCTTTTTTTTGTTGCTTTGGGTATTGCTCACCCCTGAAGATAATAAATTGCTATGTTTTTGAATACTTTGTCTTGCTGGTTTTGTTTAGGATTGGGAAGAGTGGGAGAGCACATTACATTCTGCCAAGTTTCCCTTAGACCAGGTGCTGAGATTGTTGAGGCTGCTACTGCAAACAGAGCTCATCTGGACAGCTAGCACTGCAACGTATAGTAGACTGTACTTTATGTGTCCATTTAGTGATATAAGAATATATCACTATATATATCAAGAAATACATTTCTTGGGAATGCCAGCTGACATTGCTAAACTACAGACTCTAGACTT